>NW_020656077.1:3295955-3378238 GCF_003589595.1 Hyposmocoma kahamanoa
TTTAGGTGCGCATTTGACCTCCATCTCACCTGATGGAAAGTGACGATGAGGTCGACGATGGAGCATGCACACCTAAATAATGCCTATTCACTCTCGCCTTGAAAAGGTCCAAGTTATAACGTTCAGGGAACAAGTCTGCAGGCAGGGAATTCCACTCCATAGCCGTTCGCCATATAAATGTGGAAGCGTAACGCTTCGTGCGAATCTTTGGAATATCCACAACATAGGGGTGGAACCCAAGCCTACGCCTAGTCCCCCGGTGATGGAAAGGGGAAGGCGGAATTAAATCATGTAATTCCATCGCACACTCTCCGTGATATATCCTGTAAAATACCGATAAGCAGGCAACTTTACGGCGGTGTTCAAGGCTCTGCAGCTTCGCCTCCACTAATTCCGAGTCACCTATAAGTCTCTTGGCACGGTTGTCAATTGAATCCAAAGTGGCCAGTTGATATGTCGCAGAGCCATCCCAAAGGTGGCAGCAGTACTCCATGCACGATCGGACTTGTGCCTGGTACAGCTGGAGCAACTGTCCCGGTGTAAAGTACCGCCTCACCCTGGAAAGGATCCCAAGCTTCCTTGCTGCATTTTTGGCCGTGGATTCAATGTATCTGCCGAAGTTCAAATTGGACGACAGGTCCATTCCAAGTAGCTGGAGACAATCGGCTATCGGTATGGATATATCACGAAAAGTCGGAGTCAGCTCAAAGGGACTCCGTTTTGTGGAGAATAGACACGCCTGCGTTTTGGTAGCGTTAAATTTGACAAGATTGGCATTGCCCCAATCGGAGACTGCCTGGAGTGTCAAATCTAAACGGCTAACCATGGACTCTCGACAAGACTGGATTTCCTCTCCACTGACCCTTGCATTGGTCAAGTACCTATCTACAACTGTGCTGTCATCAGCATACGCAAAGGTACCTGGAATTAACATATCATTGATATGCAGCAGAAAGAGAGTTGCAGACAGTACGGAACCCTGAGGAACTCCGGCATCTATCGCCATATGTTCGGAAGAGTAGCCTTCTAAGACCACTCGAATCGAACGTTCGCTCAAGAAATCCGAGATCCAATTGCAAAGGTCAGTGGGAAGCCCATAAGAGGGAAGCTTGCTTAAAAGGCTTGCGTGCCAGACCCTGTCAAAGGCTTTAGAAATGTCCAAAGACACTGCAAGTGCTTCGCCTTGCTTTTCTATAGCCTCGCTCCATATGTGACAGGCATACACAAGAAGATCCCCAGTAGATCGCCCTCGTCGGAATCCGTACTGGCGATCACTGAGGAGATCGTTGTCTTCAAGGTACGATAGGAGACGGTTGTTGAGTACACGTTCCATAGTCTTGCAGAGTATGGAAGTGACTGAGATAGGTCTATAGTTGACAGGGTCAGCTCTGCTTCCCTTTTTTGGTACAGGTTGCACGTTTGCAAGCTTCCACGATCTGGGAACTACACCAGTCTCAAGTGAGAGGCGGTACAGGCGTGTGAGAACAGGAGACAACTCAGGTGCACAGTTACGAAGGACTATTGCTGGAATTCCATCTGGCCCGCTAGCTTTATTCACGTCTAGATTTCGCAGAGTTCTAAGTACCTCTTTTTGGCGTATGCGAACTGGCGCCATAGTGCAGCCAGCCTGAGGTAAAGTAGGTGGTAGGGTCCCTGCGGCATCTAGACGCGAACTTTCTGCAAAGAGTGAGGCAAAGAGATTCGCCTTCTCTTCCGCAGTATGAGCCAGCGAGCCATCCGGCCTCAGCAGAGGTGGCAAAGATGGGCGACAAAAGTTCGATTCGACCGCTTTGGCCAGGGACCAAAAGGATTTGCTGCCTGCTGGATAAGAGGCAAGCTTGGCTCCTATGCGGCGCACATGGTCGAACTTGGCCCTACGTAACATGCTTTTGCACTTCTTGGCGGCCTTATTAAAAGCTTTCTTCATGTTCTGAGTACTCGGAGTTTTGCGTAGTCGAGCATCTGCCCAAGCTTGGTACGCGGACTGTTTACGTGCTTCAGCACAACTACAATTAGCGTTAAACCATGGACGAGCTTGGGGTCCATTGGGTACATCAGAGTATGGAATGTAATACTCCATACCCAAACGCAAGACCTCGACTACAGCATCAGCACAGCTCGACGAGTCTCCTGAAGTAAAGCACGCCTGCCAGAGATATGACGCAAAGAAATGGCGCATTTCGTCCCAATCTGCTAACTTGTATCGCCACACCCGTCTCATACCACTAGGGCCCTGATCGGGTGGGGAGTATACGGATACAGTTTTCACCAGACAATGGTCGGAAGTACCCAGTGGGGCCTCCACAACCACAGAGTATCGGTCCGGATCAGTTGTCAGCAGAAGGTCCAAGCAATTAGCCGTATGAGATTCAACATCTGGTATCCTAGTGGCGCCACTGACAAGCTGGGATAAGCTTAGCGTTAACGCAAGTTTACGCGTCTCTCTCCCAGCGTGATCGGTCTTCTGGTATGGGAACAACCATTCTTGATGGTGTGCATTAAAGTCCCCCAGAATGACTAGTTGCGCCGCTGGGTACCTATGCTGAATCTCATCAGACGTCTCACTTAGATATTGGAACAGCTTGGTCGTCTCCTGATCTCCACTGTGCGATCGGTAAACACAGCAGTACACTATTTGTGTAACTCCTGTGTCAACCAGAAGCCACAAAATTGAAAAACTCGGTGCCTCAAGGTTCTTGAGACGCTTGACACAGATGTCATCGCGAACGTACACACAGACTCCGGCACGAGGTACGAACCTGTGCTCCAGAGTATACCCGGGGTAGCTGAGGTACGCTGCGTCAGTCGGACATCTGATCTGCGTCTCTGTGAGGAACAGCAGCTGCGGTTTGTCGGTTTCAAGGTGGTAGTGGACCGAATCGAGATTTGAGTGCAGACCTCGGATGTTAGTGAGGTGCACTTTTAGTGGGAGGACGTGCAACCGCTGTGTATACTTTTTTCCATTTTTATAGTTTTTCATTTTTGGATTTGGAGAAGTGAATAGGCAGGAGGAAGGCAGTTGAACGAGGCACTGCGTCGTGTTCAACCAAGCAGCAGACTCATACTGCCACACGAGGTTACAATCGGCTTGGAGACCGCGGGGACGCCCGAACCCCCCCGGAGATGGCCACCTGGTCCTCCCTTCCGGTCGCCAACCGGCAAGGTGGAGCATTCCGGGATTTTTCGTTGGGTGGCGGGGCAGCCTTTCACGGGTGGCTTTCCCGCTACTTGGGCCCCCAACTTCCCACGGTCGGCCAGCGGTGCACCGTGCTTCGGATCCCGCTAGCCTCCAGAACCGAGTGCTCAGTGTGGCAGTACAAGCAGCTACAACTCGCCGTCAGACGCAATGCAACTGTTCAGACCCGACCTCCAAATGGCAACTCCCGAACACGAGTCGGAACACGGTAAAAACCATTTGGCGACTCGACTGCGTCGGGAGGGTGGTGACTAGCCACGGCCGAAGCCTACCACCAGTAGTTATTGCTCTTTAGCACCACCCAGGGGTCACTTGTAGGGTCTCAAGGGTAAACCTACGGAAGCGAGCAACATCAACCCCCATAGAAATATAGAAATCACGCGCTTGCTCTCGCTCAAGTCGCGCCCTGTTGTGCCAGCACTGTACATCGATTACCTAGTCTCAAACGAAGGAATTCCCAATAACTATGAGTACCAGCGAATAACTATTACATAGTTATATACAGAATATATATGGTTAAAGCCAATACTACCCTGAGGGTCGAGTGGTTGGGGTCCCGCCACAATGTGAATTTTAATTAATTTGTGGCGAGAGGACCAACTCAAGACCTGTTGACCTTCATGAAGGAGAAGTTTTGGCCGAAAGGTTTCATGTATCAACGTTTCCGAAGCCGGTTACCGGACACCCTGTTTTGTATAACCACGTTGCGTCACATTTCGCAGTCCATACGTGTAAATAAATAAATAGTGTTTTATTCATAGATTTAGCGTATACCAAGCAAACCTATGGGTTTTGTTTTTTGTTATATTATTTTGTGTCTATAACGTATGTATTTATGGGTCAATGTAACCTGAGTAGACACAAAAAATAATAACATAAAAAATGATATATTTTTCGTTGAATACAACCCAAAAGACTCATACCAGAATTATTATTAGATCATTTCACAAATGAATTTAACTGAGAATCCAATGACGGATTTCTGCTGTACATAACATTAAACCACCGAACTGGTGAAACAACCATTCGTAGAGCTCTTAATAGTAACAACATATTATAATTATTGATTTAGTTTGAATTACACTAACCTATATATATATACAAGCTATATGTTTAGATATGTTTAGCTACTTTGTGCTTAGTACGCAATTACCACTGACACCACATTAAATGTAATGAGATTCTAATCCAATAATTAACCTGCAGACAGACAGGGATATACCTGTATATTACCTATATTGTATATATTATATTATGGCGAAGAATACTGTATTTCATTGGATTTATTTATATTAAAAAAGAACCGACCTCAAAAGTTCTATTTGCCAAGTTTTGTTGAAATCGGTTACCGGAAACCGGATTCATCCCCTATTCCACCCTTAGAGGTGGAATATTTTCTTCAAATTTAAATGGAACCAATAATACTGAGGCACCCTTTTTCCAACAAAAAGGAATCATGAAAATCGGTTCCCAAATGCCGGAGTAAGCGCGTACACACAACAAAATACAGTCGAATTGAAAACCTCCGTTTTTTAAGTCGGTTAAAAATATGATCATGTATAAACTTGAACTTGCCCGCCTATCGTCAAATAGGCCCTAATATATTATTCTGAAGGATAAATTTTTTTAAAGTTAATGGCAAAAACCACAAAGACTTTTTGCCTTTCTAGTGCTATTCTATATGTTTTACGACACTAACAGGATTATAATATGTTCTTGTCGTGGTAAGAGGACTAAATATGGAAGAATCACCAAATATTTTCTTTTATTTCTTATTATTCATTCTTCATTATTATTTCGACTACCAATACTAGGTGGTCGATATCGACTTGCCGCTTAACAAGTATTTTTGAGAAAACCATCTATTGGATGTCGAACGCTGTTGAGGAAGAGTGTAACTGACGGGGAACCTCTCGACGCTCTTCACCCGGTACCCAACTCGATTGCTGGTATTTGATTATACCTGATAGGGAATCACGTCTCAATGACAGCAAATTTATTGGTACTACCACCTTCATGTAATTTACCTGGCAAGACGTCGGGACCTGGTGTAATCCGCATGAAAGAATCGAGGCAAATACCCTCATTACTACTGTATTATTCAATGGTAACACTGACGAAAGACCATACTACTAATTGACATAAAATTAACTTTATTGCGTCCGAACTTCTTGTAAAATTCTCACAATTGTCTTCAAAAAATATAGTGAAATAATAAACTCTTACTTTAAAACTACTACCTACTGTTCACGGTACCTGCACGGTATATAAGTACTTGTTAATATTCATAACAATCCGTCTAAGTATGCACAAATTGGCAGATCGTTTCCCCGAATTGTGGAGCTACAATTTTATATTATTACGACCTGGATCAGTTCTCGCATGGTAATGTCTATATCTGCAAAAACACAAAGATTTCAATATTGTGTGTTACTTAAAGATAAAGCTCAACGTTACCGACACTACTTCCCAGGGAAGAAACACCTAAGTATTTAACTCTTTCTATCGTAAACTTTGTTCACTTCACGAATGGAGGTAATAAATAAATAGGGCAATCACAGTGAATGACTTGCCCCGGGGTTTTCTTAAACCACTCGCAATTAAATTTGACTGCATCGCGACCACGACGGGGTTAATCGAGGGTTAAATTGGCCCGCATACACTCACGAAGACCACCCCCCGCACTCAGCACCCTTTACGTCGCTTCTATTCCTGCTGGATTACTCTGTAACCAAGAAGTTGCACTAAAAATCTGTGGTGGAAAACACTTAGGTACAGCCTGAGCTTACAAAGCGGTATCTACATGTTCCGTGATAGCAAATTAAAAAAATCGAACTTACCATTGTCGTCACAAAATAAGAAGCACCTTTTGACATTTGTCATCGCATCAGGTTCAACTCACACTGGCGCAGAGTCGATGCTCGCATTAATGCGCTGGGATCACAGTTCGGTCGGCGTCAGACGCCTCAAGGCGCCCAAGTGACGCGCGAATGCTACCAAGTGTCGACGCGCGTGGCCGTTCGATTCCATATTTGCAAAACACAAATTTGTACCTTAATAATTGGAAAATATAGATGAACATGCTATAGGCGAAAAACATGACGCGTCGCGACGCTTCGCCTCTGCGCCAGTATGAGTTGAGCCTAAATAGGGATCTAAACTAAACATATTGGTTATACGAATATGGTTTCGTAATTTGCCCTCCCTAAAGGAAATAATAATAACCATATTAAACGGTTCTCACGAGAATTCGATTTGAAATTTTATGAGTGTGTAATCGCCCTGATCGCTTAGATTATTTTTCGAGTCTTTGGTTTTCAGTTCTAGATAGAACAATTAACGTTTATTTAAGAAATATAGAGTTCAATATAAACAATAAGTATTTTAAATTATCACACTGACAACCAGTAGTTAAATAGCAAATTTCTGAAGCAAAACGAAATAAGACGTCATAGTTTAAATTTTTATTCACTTTCATCGGAAGATGAACCAAAATCATCAGTTGAGCTTGTATCATGTGTATATGTAATATTTGATTTTTCAATCTTGATTATTATCAATGTGAAATCTCTGTCAAAATCGAAATCAAAATGTCAATATTTTAATTAATTGACTCAGTGAAAATGGGCAATTAATTGGTTAACACATCGTTAACACTATTAATTTAAAAAATATATACAAAATACATAACTGTTCTAAAGATGTTTCGGATTAACTCAAAATTGCGTTTTATTTAGCGAAAATAATACTTGCAATATGTACTATCATATTATATAATGCTTCAATAAAATTAATGTATTTTATTTACCCAGTGCGTTAATAATTGTTTGTTAACTTGTCTTCCTTAGCTGTCAAATTGGGCCTCTTACATTGTAACGACTATAGTTAACTTATTCTCTCATACAAAATAACATTTTCTATTTGGCCACTCACTAAGGAGCCGATTGAGCTTGTAAACATCCTTTTATAGGTACATCCTATATTTTATTTCAACTGCCAACATAAAATGCCTACAGAATGGCCTTGGTTTATGATTATTTATTGCAATATACGGTTGGAGTAAAGTTTATCAAATTGTGCCTCGTATCAAGATTTTTTGCTTCGCAAACTTATGAACGCTATTAATGTTGGACACTATAACGTATTCGGGCTTATAGTTTACCAAGTTTTGTTTGCTTTCCCAGCAAAACACGATTACCATTAGTTTTGCCTGTTTGGAATAAGCACTTATACACATAAATAGGTATCAAGAAAAATCTCTGCGTAACAACAACGTGTTGTTAGATATATAGAAATTGATATCATCTCCTCGGATCACGATCCCACACAACATTGTAAATAAGTATACTTTAAAGTCGAAATAGAATGTTACTATTATACAGGGTGTCCCACGGCTATGCGACACGGAGAGATAGCACTTTTATTGTTGAAAAAATATATATTTTTACTTAGATTATATTTTTGCTTCATGGAAACATTATTTTATTTTAAAAAATAAAAAATATTAAAACCTGTGTCTTTATGATGGCGATCGAAAGAACACCCCGGACACTCCGTACAACAGTCGAAAGTTATTTACCTACTACTACTAAATGCAGCAAGGCGCTACCTGCACACGCGCAAATGTGTGCGTGAAGTGGCAGAGTTACCCGTAGGTTACCCATCACTTTCTCGTACTATTACGTTACGCAGTCAGAGCGGCAACATAGCGAGAATTCTAACGCGAATTTGTTATCTATATTAATAGAATCCTAATATTTACACAATGTTCATTAGGTATTTATATCGATATAGTGCAACTACCTTCATCGGAACTAATTGCAGATAAATTAAACTCTAAACGTATGATTTAAGTTTTTGTCTACTTACATTATTTTTCTTAATACGCAGTGAATGGTGACGGTTGTATAGATTTTAGTGCGCTTTACTATTAAGTTTTGAAGTAAGATCTTAAATTTTCTCTGTAAGTGAATTTATATTCTTAAGAGAAATAAATACTCTTTAACAACATATAATATAGTATTTTTTATTAATTCACTAACTAGAATAATGTTGAAGATTTATTTTGTACTCTGTCAAAAGCGTCAATTATAAGAATTAATTTCTTTTATCTTTTAACATAATATCTTAAATTAAAGGAACATCATGTAATTTTACATTTAAGTTCATGAAAATAAATTATAATAGGTACGTATATTTTACTGTCGGTATTTGTATTTCAAGTTGATCCAGCTCATAATCGAATAATGGCAGAAACTTTTAATTACTCTTTCCCTTCATAGATCGGCTCTCAAGGACCGCTTAGATGGCCGGCGAGATCTTCAGACCTGGTACTATTACATTTCTTTTTCTGGAGATACGTGAAATATTTAATAAGCGCGACGTAACTTGACAATGTGGACGAGTTACAAAGGGAAATTGTGGCGTATTATTTCGAATATTCATCATAATAAGATAAGAAAATCTACGAACAACGAACTATGATAATGTTGAGCATTTGCATACAAACGTATGAATCACATTTTGAAAATTTGATAAATTAATTGCAAATACCGTACATACATTGGCAGTTCCAAGTTTTTTTTAAATAATAATAAGAAGCATTGTATTTGAACGGTGTTCTGTTTATTTAAGATACTATGTTTTAAACGAATTTGTAATAGTGCTGCTGGAGCTGGTGGCGTTCTGTTAACTGTAAAATAGCCTGTGTAGCAATAATATAGCTTGGTTCAAGGGTAGTAATAGCCCCCTCAGCCCCCGCAGCCTCCATACGTCTTACTTAGCAAGTTTTAGCAGTTGAAAAGACGAAAGTCCGGTTTATAGGAATTTATTCAGTACAACAACAATATTAATATCTTAAAATGTAAACGGCGTCCAAGAGATTTAAGTAAGTGGTAAACGGTTCAAAAATAAGAAAGGAGATGTTTTAGAGTGACGTTGGGAAGAAACAAAATCAGAATGCGAGATAAAATGGAACAATTCAAATTTTTTAATTTAAATATGAGCAGAAGAAGAAAAAACGATACGATACGAATGGAAAGAGGCGATACAAAAAGGCAAAAAGGTGGGATGACGGTGTAAGGAGGTCACACCGTCACAATTCTTATAATTAAAACTTTCGAAAGGCATCTTAAAAATTTAGGTTATCACATTTTCACATTGTTATCACATTTGGTCGGTTCTATTCCCAAGTGAGGCAAGCAACTTCTTAAAAACTTTGAATGCAGTATTACTTACTTCTAAAAATAAAATAATGTCTCCGTGAAGCAAACTAGATAAATGTACAATATTTAAAGTACTTTCCCTCCGTGTCGCATAACCGTGAGGCATCCTATATATCCTATATATATTATTATTATAAATGTAGGTCAATGTTATAAATTTATAAATATAATATTATAGGCTCTAAAATATGACTTTTTTATTATGGCAATAGTATAAATTCGGCCAATACTTGAAAATTCCTCGAGGAAATCTCAGTTAAGTAAAGTCAATCTTAAGCCACAGCTCCTGTTACAGTGCCTACCCTCGACCTTGCATACACTCATCCTTCAAGATATTTCAGTTGTTTTTTTTTTATTACATTGCTAAACATCCTCACGATTGTTAGATATAAATTACCCATATGTATGTAAAATCCACAATTTTAACAACGAGTTGTGCATTTTCGTAAGTATGTCATGTTTCTGCAATTTTCGCCTCTAATCGTTCCGAATATTACCCATGTATTTACCGCTTTTAGTAAACAATCTCTTCACAGCGTCTTCCTTCGCCGCAAAGTTTCTATGACGTCATACACAAGTTTATTGGAGAACGATATACTGCTGCTTCTGAAACTATAACTTCGGTTCAATCACTAATTGTATGCCCTAAATTCATATTGTCCACTACAGAAAACACCCTGGTGTTTTATTTATGGCTCACCTTAAGCTTTATGGACCATAAAAAGCCGTTCCTTAACGTTCGTTTCCTGGAACAAGTACCTAACGCCCTAGTTTATGTATTGTTGAGCAGGTGTCCCTATAAAAATTAAATGTCATATTTTATTTCTACTGTGGTGGTGCTCTTGCGATAAACTTTTTATAACTTCCAGATTTTATATTTTCGTAATTTTACAAAGACATGTCGTGTATTACAGTTAAGACTCTTTTGAAAATCGAAACATTGTTAAGTAGCATCATATTATATGGAACGCAGCTACATAGACGCCTACGTACGCTCATGGAAGTAAAATATTGAAATTCAGGTGAATTATAATGAGTCAAGGTAACAAATTCAAGGTGAAGAACGTATTAAAAGTTTATACTCCAAAGGCGACTAAATGATCATGTGCCTGCAATCAATTTGTCACGTCGAAATTGATGAAGTGTCAATTGACGTTATACGCCCGTTTTAACAGTAAATACAGCCTAATGACTTATTCCTTTCTGCATATTACTGAGCCAACAGTCATAGCTGTAACACGAAACCGTTAAGTCGAACGTAACGAGTCTATAGACTTTGTCGCCAAAATGTCTTACTTCACAGCTAATACCCTATTCCCTACATCAGTCGCCCCAATACCCAACGGCTTCGCAGCACAAATGCACGACAAGTCGAAACAGAAAAATATTTTTCTTGACGTCAGCCCTATGCGTACACCTTATCTGAAACCCTCTTCGACGAACGTAATTGATCCTATGAAGAATAACTTCATGACTCACACCATCTCAAAGGACGTCATCTACGAAAACATCAAGCCAGTGTTTATCTTACTTCGTATACTGGGCGTTTTGCCTTTGTCGAAGCCATCAGCAGCATTAAACCAGTTCAATTTATTATCTGCCGCCATGCTTTATTCCGTCATTGTCTTCAGCTCATTAATTGGCTACGTCATATACCTGTCCCTCTACAAAGTTCAAATCTTGCGCACTACTGATGGAAAATTCGAGGAAGCTGTGATCGAGTATCTTTTCACTGTGTATTTGTTTCCAATGATAGCGATTCCCATAATGTGGTTCGAGACGAACAAAATAGCTGGCGTGCTTAACAGCTGGATCGATTTCGAGGTAATATAAAAAGATATTCTTTGACTCAAATTGTAAAATGTACTAATGATGTATCGCTTAATTTCAGATTGCTTACAAGCAGCTGACTGGTCGTATGCTCATAATAAGGCTGTACAGAAAAGCGCTTATAATTGCGGTCGTTATCCCGGTTTTATCAACTACTTCGGTCATAATAACCCACGTGACCATGGTTCATTTCCAACTCATGCAGATCATCCCTTACGTTTTCTTAGAAATACTGACGTACATTTTAGGAGGTTATTGGTATTTGCTCTGCGAAACATTGAGTGTTTGCGCCAATATTGTGGCTGAGGATTTCCAAATAGTAAGTACAAAATACATAATAAGCGCTTCTGCATTTAACCTACAGCAATCCTGCTGTGATCCTTAACTATTATTTATACACAAAGCTTCATTTCGGACAAATATCCATATCGTGTTAGTAAAATATTTCTTACAAACTATGTTAATAACGAAAAGTATTTTTTTGACATAAATTACACCTACAAGCGCAGTGCTATAATACTCGTCATACCAGTGTATACGATTCATATGGGTCCATTCAGTATAGGGCCGTTCGTCCCGCTCGGCCACCACCTGGGTTCACCCTGTGCATCAGAGGCAATAAATACACTTCCGGAGTATACGGTATGAAAGCCGTCAATGCGCGCCACAGCGAACAATACAGAGGCACCACCAACGTACCGTACTGGACGCGCTGGGCGTGATACGATCTGTTTGTACTTGCCAAAATGCTTTAAAAATCATGAGCTTTAAGTCTTAATAAAACTGCACCTTACAACCTACGCCCTACGCGCTCCTTGTCAACACCAGTGCCCCAGGCACTTGATTGGACTGCGAAACTCAAGTCGGCTAGTAATACTTCAAAGAC
Source organism: Hyposmocoma kahamanoa (assembly GCF_003589595.1). Classification (NCBI taxonomy): domain Eukaryota; kingdom Metazoa; phylum Arthropoda; class Insecta; order Lepidoptera; family Cosmopterigidae; genus Hyposmocoma; species Hyposmocoma kahamanoa. The sequence goes on from NW_020656077.1 coordinate 3,308,092, forward strand.
ACTTATGCCCTGTATTGAAATTTAGCAACACGCTTTTCTTCACATTGTACATGAGTTCGTCAGTTTTTACGTTTTTTTCCTATTAGTACAGATTGAAAAGTTATTATATAATGTAATTCTGCCTTCAATGCATATAGGCACTTCGTAATATTGGACCTGCTGGAAAAGTAGCCGATTACCGTGCATTGTGGCTGCGATTAAGCAAACTAGCTCGAGACACCGGAATTGCGAATTGCTACACGTTTACATTCGTCAATCTCTACTTATTCCTGATCATCACTCTTTCTATCTACGGCCTACTCAGTCAGATCTCCGAAGGTTTTGGCACCAAAGATATTGGATTAGCGATGACAGCATTTTGCAGCATTTTCCTCTTATTTTTCATATGTGACGAAGCTCATTACGCTTCTCATAATGTAAGTTATCCTCAGTAGTTAACAGTGTTTTCTGAAAATCTATACCTGCATTTATTTACATCCATAATTTTACGGCAGAGCTATTATATATTGTCACTGTTCGTTCGAAACTCTTTAGTAACAAATGAGCCGAGATAATAACAGTCATTTAATAACACGTTTTTACCAATATCATGATTGATACTATAAATATCCCACATTTTTTTTGTACTAAAACTATAATAAAGAAACTTAATGTATTTTTACTTAATAACTTATTATTAACTTAATGTAATTTATAATCTATAAACACTATATCGATCAGATATTTTTCCAACTCTGAACTGTCAGACCTTTGGGAAAATTTCAATTTTGAACACAGATATTGCAATAGAACTAGAAACTCAATAACCAAGTTCTACAATTGCAGGTGAGAACGAACTTTCAGAAGAAATTGTTGATGGTAGAGCTGACGTGGATGAACGCTGATGCGCAAACAGAAGTGAACATGTTCCTTCGAGCAACTGAAATGAACCCTTCTCAGATCAGCCTGGGTGGTTTCTTTAACGTCAATCGCAACCTCTTCAAATCCGTACGTACCTGACTTGTTCTGTTATAGAACTTTATATTCTAGCATTATTCAATATCGAATCGAAGCTTATGTGACAGTCAGCCCCTCATGCCCTTTCACCAGCATGCTGGAAGACCAGTAAATAGACCAATAGTAGTATTAGAGCTCCTTGTGAAAGAGTTCGTCCAAGGTAGTACTGCCACCTTACCTATTTCTGCCGCCAAGCAGTAATGTCAATATTAGTGTGTTTCTGTTTTAAAGGGTAAGGGTTATGTCTCAGGGTATCGGGCGCAGTGGCAGTGCCCCTCAGATCTTTGCGAGTGAAAGCTTTGAGTGGCACTGCCACTGTTATGGACAGGCATGCAGCTTACCATCAGGCGCACGACTTGCTCGTCCCATCACTAGAAATCTTAAAAAAAAACCTTTTCAACGCCACATAAGCAACAATAGGTGTAACTAAATGCTGAGTCTGAAAAATGTAAAAACACAGTCACAGTTTTTCTAAAATAAAGCCCATGCCATAATGGCCGTAAATGTTTTCAACAGAAAACCTACTCCGAAGTCAAACCTACATATGTGCTTAAAAGGGTGCATAGGCAGCCGATGTAGAAAGTATATATATACGGTATAGTCTTTAAGTATGTATACCCATGCGATTATTCCGTCAATATAAGGGATATCAAAAACCTTTAAACTGATATCGAAAGTACGTTATCTAATGAGTAAAACGACATCAATAAGTTATTTTAAATAAAGTTAGTAGTATCAAAAATTAATAATAAATTAGTAGTAATAAAAATATTTAATATTATATTCACGGAATAATCGCCTGGGCACACTTAATGATTACACCCCGTAGACCTAAGTAAACCACATTTGTCAAACGTATGTAGTTCATGAGTGTCCGCCGCAGAAAAAAGATTTGACTATCTACCAATTATCGACCACATTCGTGGGTTGGCTTGTGGATCGAACGTCGCCTTCACTGACAATCACGAAAAATAAATAAACGATTAAGTACCAATCGAAAACATGACTAATTACCCGCACTGCTTTCAGCTACTAGCGACAATGGTGACCTATCTAGTGGTACTACTCCAATTCCAGATCAGCATCCCAGAAGAGGGTCGAGAACAATCGGATGAGACCTTCTCTAATGCAACGGAACCAGTCACAGAGACGACAACCACTTTTACCACTCTCACCTCTATGCTAACCACAATTGTGAAGAAGAAAAAGAAACATTAAGTTCAATTTGTACCACACGTTACTTTTTGATATACTTTTTGGCGGTTGATAAAATTTTGCTCTAATTTGACTGAAAATCCGCATGTGGGATTTTCTATGGGTGTTAATAATAGTTTGCAGGTCCAAAATTTACGTTTCGCCATTTTTCAATATGGCTGCCATTAACGAGCTATGATAATATTTTAAAACAAAGTCTATGTGCCGAGGCAGTAGGCCGAGGTCGGGCAGAAGGCGAAGCCCGACGCTCCCCCACACCACCGTAGATTCGTAAGTAATATATACAGGCTCTATTACAAGTACAAGATCGCACAATTATTGAAAATGTAAAGCATACTTCCCGATGTAGTGGAAATGAGATACATATTGCGTTGTTGTATCTCGACCGTCTCTCTGTTAGATCGCAAAAAGAAGTATTTAGGGGAAAAATCACACCAAATTTCTCATCACAAATAAGGACATTTCATTTTACATTTCAATTGTACAAATTACGTGGTCGTCCTTCCCAGTGGACTATTCAACTTTTGGTGGCCAAATTCGAGTCGACCGGTTCAGTGAAATCTTAGCCAACACCAGTTCGTCAACGAAACGCAAGATCTGCCGAAAACATCGATGCTGTTTGTGAGTGTTCTGGAGAACCCTAGGCAGTCTATTACGCGCATCGTTGCCTGAAAAATTTCATTGAAAGTTTAATTGAAAAATAAACAACAGATTTGACAAAAGCAGTCTCAACAACATGGCCGTTATTAATTGTCAATATCTACGCACCTTGATAGAAAACCCTTTATTAGGTGATATTTAACTTGTAGTAGGCACTCAGTTCTTCTCCTGCGTAGTAAGTTTCCCATTTCAGCTAAATATAACGCTATCCTCGTAAAAATAACGTACAGATTCTGAATGTAACAAACTAATCGGATTTATTAAAGTACTGGGCCCGTGAGATCTCAGCGCCCTTTCATATCCAAAATATTTACAAACAAGATTCGAACCCCAAGGATTGGCAGATATTTTGCTTAATGTTCAACACCCTACTACGTGGACCCAATTTAATCCTTTTAATCTAAACCTAGTATTTCCTTAAGTTAATCCTAACGTATTTTATTCCTTTGTTTCCTTTGTCGAATAGTTAACTACTTCCATTAACGACTTAGGTACCTAATACTTTCTCACGTGTTAAGCTGTTAAGTCATACAAAATATCCTTTTAAATAAAATAGAATGGAATAGAAATCATTTATCTGTAAAAGACACAGTACACAAACATTACTAAAAAAATGCACAACAGTTTGCAACTACAAAACTAGAAGCAAAAGTGAAAGCACAGCATGAGTAAATACAAACTATTTAACAATTTACAAGAATAAAGCTAAAGAAAAAAAAATAATATTAAAAAAAAACAGTAGAAAACTTAAATAAATAATTAAGAGGGAGCAGAGGAAATATTCCTAATCTTCGATTTAATTTTAGAGGGGTATATCCACTTTAAAGTTAAAAATAAAATATTGTATGAGTAACCACACAATATATTCAAGCATAGACATTAATCAGAAACATAAAACAATAAAGTTTCTTCGATAGATAAAAATCACGAAACGACCTCTAATTTTCAAATTTTTTCGATTTATTCTCGAATTGCTACAGGTTATTAGGACAAAAATTAGATAATTAATTATATTTATGCATGATCGACAACTGTCACTACGGATTTTTTTAATCCCTTTAGTTTTAGAGTTATTCCGCTAAAACGAATTTGGTACTTTTAATGCGCAAAATTCAACATCTCCTGTCGCATGTCACGCGAACTTCAGGCATATATTTGTTTCACAAATTTGGGCGGAGCCAACGTCAAAACTTTTTTGGCATGAGAGCTCTTAACGAATAATTATTAACAAAACTGGCAGCGTGTGCGCTGTGCCGTGACAGAATCCGTCATCCACACAGCCTACTATCGTCTCACTGAAGGTGCTACGAGGCTGCTATATAGTGGTTTCGATAACAGTAATGCGCATATCACATAGCAGATGTTTGCTTTCCATTTCCGACTTTTACATTCATTTACCTTTTTTATGAGAAAAGAGAATCCGCTTTAGTACGAACTGAGAACGAACCTTGATAACGCAGAAATAGAAAACTATTAGACCGCAAGTTTGGGGCATCAGTTGTCGTTTGGAACATAGACGCTACGCCGCCGCTAAACTTACTGACTTGTATGTGCAGCGGAAGCTTGTCCTGCGCGCAAGCGTACATTGCAAACGCCTTGAACTTGAACGCCCCGCTGAACGCACGACCTTTGCGAATTATGTCCGTTAAGGGTGGCCATATATGGCCTACTCGAGCAGTTAGTCAATGATCAACATACACGGACCGCTCTTGCAGTCATAGTCAACAGCTTGAGGCTGCCATTGATAACTACTGGAGTAATTGATACCAACTGCAGCAGTTGGTCTCAACTGCTCAACAAGTCACAATTTCAATTTCATTCAAAACAGTACTAACTTGGATTTTGGGGAAAATGTACTATACTACTGCTACTTTTTCTCAGACGACGAAGGCGGCGGCGTAGAAATTGCTGCTGCGAAAATGCGCGCGTGAAGTGGAATGAAGAGCGCGGGCGGAGGAAACTGTGCGAGAGCAGTCGACAGCTCGAGCAGTCAGTGTATGCCTGGCGACTGCTTGACTGCACGATGCGATTTCACCGCGCTGCAAATCGCCCGAAACAATCGCAACTGCTCGAGCGGTTTGGTGTATGTACATAGAAGACTGTAGTTCGCAATGTGGTCGCAGCTTGAAGCATTCGATACTAGCTGCTTCAAGCTGCCCGTGTATGGCCGGCCTAAGGCGTTTTCGACGCAGCGTTTGAATATTGGAGTGTTTTCGCATTTCGACGTTCATAAACAAGTGGAATTTCACTCAGTGTAACAAGATTTGCCAGTGGTAGAAGTTGCGTGTGGTTATAAGTATAGAATGGGAAGATATTGACATGTATTTAGAAGAAAACGCTTTTTAGATATGATTAGTTTAATTACAGAACTGACTGCACGATATGGCTTGTTTTATTTAATGAATGTTGATTTAATACTGATGATTTTAAATCCATGTCTCTGGCCGTGTGTTTGCACTTCTCTTATTATCATTTCGAACGACATTATGACAAGATACTTTTACTATACTACGCTCTAGCGAAAAATAGTTGCGCGCACGCTGCACGTCCCGTCCACGCTCAATGCGATCCGTCCCGTGCCGTACGCCCCACAGATGCGAATTTGCGACCTAATGCCGGGTGCACGAGTCTTTCACTTGCGTTTTTCGCTTGCTTGCGTGACTCGTTTTGCGCATACGCAAAGATCTGTCATGTGTGCGCAGGTAGGACTGTTCACGACTCGCTCGCTTGCGCCGGTCGCTTGCTTTGCGTTGGATTCCTTTGCGTTGCGTGTGTTTGATGTCTAGCATGTTTGATATTTTCACGCAAGCAACAGAGAACGTTTGCGGAGGACAGCACCACTGGCCAATCACAGAGCAGCAGCGTCCACGCGTCCAATAAAACCAAAACAGAGACAAGGCGAAGCGCATGCGCGCAAGTCTCTCCGCAACGCAAAGCGGAAGACTCGTGAACGCCTTTGCGCGGAAGGCAGATTTCTATGCTATGACCCAACGCTAACGTAAGCAGACGAAAAACGCAAGTGAAATACTCTTGCATAAGCGTGCGTGTCGCGGGCCGGCGAGTGCCAGAACCAAATTTGCTTAAAGTACTGAGGGCCTACCACAACCTCTTAAATTGGCGTCATACTACGAACTGAGTGATTGAATAGTCACAGTACAAGGCTGCCAATAAAACATCATAGTTTTAACATTGTAATAAGCTTACTTTAAACGCGTCATGGTACAAAAAGTCAATGTAAGGTTACAGTAATATTGTTTTATGAGGTTGTGGTAGGCCCCAAGTACTTTAAGCAAATAAATAAAAACGAATGTTTGTAAAAGATTAATGAATCAAAAAGTTATAGGATTTCCCATTGACCAGGTCAATGCTACAGAAATTACTCGAGTGTAAACTCAATAAATAGGCAAATACAATATGCACATATATTATAACATCTTATCAGAAGCGTTTACTGTGTGTACATACAAACAAAAAGGATGGTAATTACTTAGCCTGGTGTTGCGAGGAGGACAAGCGAAGTTGTAATAAAAGTTCCGGGCAATCAATTTGCCCCGAAATCAAACGGTATAGAGAAACTTGATCGGCAATCCAGCGACGACGTTGAAGGGTGCAATTTCAAAAGAATTTAGTCTGTTTTCGCATCTCTTCAATCAGCTTCCGTTGGTGGACCGTGACGAAAAAAATAAATCGCTTTTGTACAGTTTCTATGTGATTTATTCCATTTCGGTGCAGATGTTCACAAACGGGAGATGCATATTCTAAATTAGTACGAATTAGGGCGTAATAATACATTTTTAACATAGTGATACTTTTAAAGGACTTACAATCCCTTAGATTAGTGAGATTTATTAATGATTATGTGAACGTGATCATTAAACGAAAGTGAGCTGTCAAATGTCTCTGATATGGGTGACCTCAATAAGAATAGGAAAATGGAACTCTTTTTTGTAAATTTAATATGCCTACACTAAACTTTTTGATATTTTAGGGTAATATTAATATTTTAGGGTAACAAGTTTTGCTATCTCTAGTCCAGACTGAAGAGACCTTTTTGTAGCAAAGTTGTGACATATAAACCATCAATGGTTCTGTACATTTTTAAGTAACCTGCACAAAAGATAAATTTGGAATGTTTGATTCCACTACCGAGGTCATTAATAAAAATAAGGAAAGAAGAGGACCAAAGTGGAAACCCTGGGTAACCCCCGAGGACGCGAGAAAAGGGTATGATTCGTAACTACCAACCATCACTTTTAAAAACTTATTTACTTACTTAATTACTTTTGTGTTGCGTAGACCGAAGCAATCCAATTTCTTAAGAAGTAGTGCATGGTCCAGTCGATCAAAAGCCTTGCTAAAGTCCGTGTATCTAGCATCGACTTGTCGACTTTCATCTACGCCTTGACAGAGATCCAAGGTATAACAAGCCTAAACGATGGTAGTGGACATATTAGAACGAAAACTATCTTACGGATTAGGAAATCAAGACGGACAAGGTGATAATTTAAAACCAATTATAGCGTCCTAAAATCTATGAAATTGTTCAAGAATAAGAACTTTTGACGTTGATCTTGACATGTATAACACATATGTGTCAATTTAATTTATTACGATTGCTGACACTTTGTATGTGCCACGAATTTTTTATTGTTCCCTGTTGTGTTTTCTGTTACTTATTTGTTTTTGGTATTGTTTTTATTTGTTGACTTTTACTTTGTTTTGTTTACTTTGGCAGTTATTTAGCCATGCTGAAAAGACTCAAAAAGATAGTCCTCAGGAGTCAAGTGCGGTAAATTGTACTGCGTCTACGTGATTATATTGTCCGCGAGAATGAAAATAATGGACCCCTCCTAAATCATCGAAAACTTTTTATTGATTTACTTCATCTCTAGCAAATGCAGTCTAATGAAGTCACTTTGTACGTTGTCGTAAAGATAAATAAATTATTTTTTTTTTAATTGTTTCTCTGCACATTTCTCACTAGTTTGGTATTACTTTTACTTTAATTTGATGTATTTGCTTAAACAAAATTTATTTACTTAAAAGCGAGACTTATAAAAATAGTTTATGAAATACGTAAATTAGTGAGTGGATGTCGTTACAAGTTTATATTATGTAGAATTTTGTGAAGTGCCACAGGGATCATCTTAGAAAAATAGTAGTTATAATCCACATTATACTTGGGGATAATTAAAATCGCCAAAAAGGAGTACTTTATCATTGTCAACAGATGATAATGTGTTATACTTAAGGAATCCAAATATTTATCTAGAGAAGTTGCTGTAATAGAAGGAGAGATACATACTGCGTAGCTTAGCACAGCACAAAAATTAAGATACAAACACCCAAAGTTTTTCAACGCTACTCTCGAGATGTGGAAGACGGGTTGAGTTTAATTTATTAGAAACGCCCATCATTACGCCACCGCCATCAACTTTAACGCTTGTCCATTAGTCGCGATCTCTGGGATAATTTAAAACTTCAGCATCTAAGACACTATCCTTCAGCCAGGATACGAGCTTAGCCTAAAGTTCCCGATTCTTCAGTGACAGGTGTTCGGCAATGTAGATGCGTTGTTTGCCCCCACTGATACCCAGTGTAGCGGAGTTGAGTTTATCATCGTTGCCTTGTTATACTTAAGGCATTCAGCCAGCAGCTCGTCGCGTTTCCTAGGAGAGCACTGCTTTACAACCACCACTGATCGTGATCGTGATCAGTTTCTACTGTACTGTACTTCAGATCGTTGCTACTGTAATAAGTACATTAGAATAATATATTTTGTTTGAAAAAAAACAAATATCATTTGTAATTTAATTAGCAATTCTTTTAATTACCTACTTATATTTACAAGATGAACTATTGCGACACTTGCACATGGAAAAAGTATTCTTCTTAACACAGAAGCACTTCCTATTATCATAGATATTGCTTTGTCCACCTACATTCAACAAATTCTATTCATTTCCTCATGCACGTTCGGCGTTGTATAGAATACCTAGACGAAGTGTATATTATAATGCAGTTTATTTCATACATTGACTGACTGTTTTAAGCATCGCATTATTACATTGCCGATAACATACACGTTATTATCGGCAATGTATTTAACAAATGTTATAAAGTCTTTCACACGCTTTGATTATAGGAGCGTTAAGTGGCTTTTCCACCGGCGAGGCGACACGAGAATTGAAATTCTTATGGCAAACTGTCAATTCTCTCCTGGCGCATTTCCGGTGGAAATGGTCTGTATTGGATTGACGAGGACAGACGAGGCGAGAATTGCTGTCTACATAGTGTACTCTGCAACGGAAACACGATTTCTCGCGTAAGCTCGCGTTGGTTACTGATATCAATCACGAGATTATGGTGTACAATACACGTTGACACATTTTCGAATATAATGTAAATATTAGATATTTTAACCTTTTGTTACGTTCCGAAATATGTAATTATGACATAGTGTTAAAAAAATTATACATTTATTTCAGAGAAAAGTAAACAAACTACAATCAGTTAAAAATATACACTCCCGTTGATTCTTATATATGCATCAATATCATTTCATGAATATTTTTACAATACATTTTCATTATAATGTATATTTATAATTACGATTTATAATTAAAATATATTATAATTAGGATTGTGGTTTATCATAATTATGTAGCCACTTATTACAAGTTCAGAATTTCTTCGATTTTGTCGTTTTAATGGTATCGTTTTGAAAAATATGAATACACAATGTAGTTGCAATACAGGTAATGCATACATACTAGCGCCAGTTGTAAACTTTTTTGTGTGTATTTTGAAAGCTCGGGCGGCAACAAAGTCAGTTTTATTCTGTAAACTACCCTCAAATTTTTGTGTTGATAATCACAAGTGATCGGTAACTGGGTAAGGCCGTAAAATTGGGCTCACGTAATAAAAACATACGTAAATGTTTTAACATAATAGTGTTCTAAAGGCAGGTCTACAACAAAAACATCTATATTTTTAATTTGCAAATTACTTATTTGAAAATCTGCTAAATTTTAGGTGAATTTTTGTTATTAATTAGTATTCAATAAATCACATAACGTCGCCTTAGAATGGAAACCTCGCATACCTCGCGTACTGATTTTTCTTGAAGAAAAATTTATAAACTTCTTGCTCAAATATACAAAGAACATAATATCTGAAAGAGGTTTAATTAAAATGCTATAAATATTATTGCGTTTACTACATTTTCCACCACATTTTTATCTTCGTCTTGAAAAATTACGTAAAAATCACATTTGTTCTACACTTATGTTTGTTAGACATTTTGTTCTAGAATCATTGCGATCGCACTCTAAAAATATTTTATTTCAATTCAGAAACACAGTTTAACAGATGATTATAAATTCGAACTACTGGCAGAAGTGTCTTGTGTATTTTAACAGTAAAGTGTTCACGGTGAAAATAATCATTTTCAATCTTTTTAGAAAAAAAATCTGCTGGACGCTTAAACAAGACGAAAAAATGTCATTTTTGATGGCCTTACCAACCTAAGCTGTCCAATTCAGTGTCTTTATGGTGCAGCACAAATGAGATGAATCTTTAGTATTATCTTGATAAATTATTCTAATTGCAGACACAATTTATTTTTTAAATAGAAGGTTATTGAAACCATTATTACTTGGTATAGATAATAAATTATGTAAAAAAAACTACTTTTTCGAAAATGTCTCAGACCAAGAGTGTATGAGTGTAACTATAGTTTTCACTGATTGTACTTTGTTTGCTTTTGTCTGATATGTAAGTATGTGTATTTTTTTTTAAAAGGTTAAATACTTTTCAACGCGACCCAAGGTATATCCTACTTACTTATTTTTGAAATATCTAACATTTACATAATTATATTCGAAAATGTGTCAACATTTACATTTGTACGTAGGATTTAAGATTTAAAAAAATGATGACTTCATCTGATTCTTCTTATGTTAAGTAATATATTTCATAACAATAATAATAACTTAAGGAACATGTTACTTCAGAACCGAACAGCATTTAATCGAATCGTCACTGTACACAAGACCACAACGCGAGCTCGCGCGAGCTATTAATGCCAATTTTTACAAGAAATAGTCCTCTATTCTCGTCTCGTCTCGCCTCACCGGTGGAAAACCACCTTTATAACGAAAGAATTACATAATTACCTACTACGTTTAGTTAGATGATTAAGTTCACTGAAAGGTCAATATTTTTTTTCTATAATGGGGTCACAGCTTACAAAACTGCAAAGAGGCTTAAATACACCACCAACCTCAGTAATTATTTCCTTTGTATTTTACGGGCCAAAGGCAAAACTGCTTTCCAAAGAAGTTTCAGTTTGTCTCAAATTACATAATTCTGGTAATGACTGCAATGTTTTTGAATTAATCCCATTAGAAAATCATAGATTATATTAATACATAAAGTGCATAAAGCAAAAAATTAATATCGTGATACTAGGCGGAAATCTAGTATCCAAGCTTCATAATTCAAATTAAAAAATAATTAAAGCGTTCCATTGCACAAAATAATCGATTCTATGTTTTTCTTGTAAATGTACGTGCAGTGGTCTATTATATTATCGAAGCCCCACACTCACGATAAATTTTATACAAAAGATATCATGGTGGATTATCTCTTTCTCCTTTTTAACTACGGGTTAAACTAAGATGGAGACATAGAATGTCACACCGTTGCTAGTGAGTTAAGGGTTTCGTGCTAATATCGACGCTTTACAAAAATGTTTGTCTTATCTGAAATGGAACGAAAGGAACGTTAGCTTTATTTTATCTGTGCGTTTGTAAATCGTGATTCGTGAACGTTCCGGAGAATTTTCGTGGAATAGGAAATCATTATTTATTGTGAAAACAACAAGTGTCGCGTATGCAACTACGTTTTCCAGCTTTGCAACAATGGTGGATTACAGCAAGTGGAAGGATATTGAGGTTTATCTTTTAAAATTAAATTATTTCTGCTATGCGGCTCTAAATATTCTGTACTTACCCACTCCCGAATGAGATCCATCTTTGTATCCACGCTGTTTTGTATAAACGTAATGGCCGTGATCAATAATTTCACGAACATAAATGCTATGTTCTGAATTTTCAGATTTCAGACGACGAAGACGAAACCCATCCAAACATTGATACACCATCGCTGTTTCGATGGCGTCACCAAGCCCGCGTCGAACGCATGGAAGAACGTCGTCGTGAGAAAGAAAATCTTGAAAACCGCAAGAAAGACAACTTCCAAAAGCTGTCTGAAACCAGGAAGAAACTCGCCGAAGCTGGCTCCACCGACCTTACCGAGCTGAAAAAAGCTATTGCACAACTGGAGAAAGAAGAGAAAGAAATACTCAAGAAAGAAGATGAATTGAAAAAGAAAGAAAAGCAGACACCATGGAATGTTGACACTATCAGCGAGCCTGGTTTCACAAAGACTGTGATAAATACAAAGGCTCCAAGGCCCAGGGAAGAGAACTTGACTGAAGAGCAGAAGGAGGAAAAGATGAAAAAATTCATTAAGGAGAACGAAAAACTCCTGAAACAGTTTGGTATGCTGCGAAGGTATGACGACTCCCAGAGATTCCTGCAGCAGCATAGTCACCTGGTATGCGAAGAGACTGCCAACTACTTGGTCATTTGGTGCATCAACTTGGAGATGGAAGGGGTATGTTTTCTTGAGGACTGGAGAAGAGTAGTTTGGTACATTTAGTGCGCAAATACTTTGCTCCATTCCATTGCAGTACTCATAAATAATTGTAGCTTTTCTGCATTCAAGCAAGTGGGTACAGCCATAGTCAGTAATGAGAACAAGAAGCCCCAGGTTTTTATTTGGGGAATTACAGCCAAGTTAACCTGCATTCAATCACACTATTCATGTGCAAGTGTGATAAAAAATAATGCTTATGGGCCATTGACTTACAATTATATGGACGTCGGGTCCGCGCTAAAAAGTGTCCGCACTTGTAAGGCGCTAAAATCGTATACAGAGCGCGATACTGTGATGACATAACAATTTAAATTTCGAATAGGTTGACTTGGGACATTTTTTTCGTGGTTTTTGTATTAGACCCGTCGTCCATTTATTTGTAAGTCAATGTTATGGGCAATACAAATTTCAACCTTCGCAATACTATATGACAAGACATGGGCTCTGTGGCAGATTATATTACCATCTTGCTTGAGCCCTACTTGCAAGTAAGGTTTTATATAGTCAAACTTATGCTCTTTTTATAAAAATTTTAATGTTCTGTTGTTGACAGAAACATGATCTAATGAGTCACGTGGCTCACCAGACTATCTGCATGCAGTATATCCTAGAGCTCTCCAAGCAACTTGATGTTGACCCCAGAGCTTGCGTGGGTGCTTTCATTTCCAGGTCAGTATTAAAGCCGTATTTCTATCTCACAAATTACTTCAACCAATATCATTAACACAGTTGATATCTGTATCTAGTATACATTTTAAAATTTGCCAAGTTAGTTTAAGCATCATGAATATAGCAAGCAAGCATAGCAGCTAGACAAAAAAAAGTGATTGAGGACCTAAATTCCTCTTTCAGAAACCCTCTTCAAGACACCTTATATTGTATACCTTGCAGTAAACTTGAGAAATTTGCCCTCGGTGCGGTATTATTGAGAATCAATAACTGTTCATAATTATAATAATAACACTCAACATAGCCCCGCCTAAAGAAACCCCATGTCGCGGGTGCCATGGACACAAACATTGACAACCACAAATTACACCCAAACTCACAAGAGAAATAAATGTAGGCCAAACAAATATTCCTGCCAGGCTGGGAATCGAACCTGGGACCTCTGCGTGACAGTCAAATGGTAACCGTTCCATGGAGGCAGTTGATTTCACAGTTCATTGTATTTAATATACTAATATTTCTCTAATCCACAGGATTCAGGTATCTGAAAAAACCTACAAGGATTCCTTTGATGATGAGCTAGAGCAGTTCAAAGAGAGGATCAAAAAGAGGGCTCATGAAAAGCTGCAAGAGGCCATACGTGAGCAAGAGGAGGAAGAAAGAAAGGCCAGACTGGGACCTGGTGGTCTGGATCCTGTAGAAGTCTATGAAGAATTGCCTGATGTGTGTTTTACTAATTTTCATATTAAACCATAGCCACCCTAGCTTCAGTTTCAAATCCCAGATCAGATCTACTGCATTTGTCTTTCGTAAATAGAGATTAAATCGACATAGTATTATAACTTCAATAATATTTAAAACTGAATTTACATTTAAACCATGTTAAGGAATATTAAAGGGTTTTGATTTCATTTCATTTCCTTTGAAACGAAAGATAAGCACAATGTGGCATTATCATTATTAACTGTTATCTAGCTAGTGAAACAGTGATAACTAACAATTCATCATTACAGGAACTCAAAAAGTGCTTCGACGCTCAAGATGTGCCCATGCTACAAGCCACTATTGCAAAGATGCCAGAACAAGAAGCCATCTACTACATGAAAAGGTGTGTTGATGCTGGTCTCTGGGTGCCAGGAAAGAATGATGACGAGCCTACAATGATGGAAAATGCAGGTGCTGCTGCCACAGGGGCTGCTTCCAACGACCCCACCCCAGCCACCAACAGCACCACTGACAATGTTGATTGAATTGTCGTGAATACGGAATGCAAATCAACATTAACATTTTTACAAATCTATGTCAACAAGTATCGTAAAGTATCTTTTTTTTTAATCAACTTTTTGGCAACATTAAGTCGTATGTCAAGTGTAGTAACGAATGTATGTTTTAATGTGTATGTACCTACAGTTCTCATATTCGTATAATTTATTAGTTAAAGGTGATTGATTGCCCATATAAAAACCATGAGAAAAATGTACCCTGACAAAGTTACCTATGTGTAGGGACAGATTATGAAATCATTCTTGATATTAAGATTTTTTAGAATAAAAAGTTTATACTTATAACTTGGTATCTCTTATTAATATAAGTCTAGAAGAACCCTGCCTTTTATCTAAAGCGCACGCCACAACGCGAGCGAAGCTAGGTTAGCTTTAGCTCACGTAACCGCGGCATGTTTTCATACATCTATTCACACCGCGAACTAAGCTAACCGAGCTAAGGTCGCATAGTTTATTGCATGCAGCTACGTGAGCTGACTTCGCTCGCGGTGTGGCCTAACTTGGTCAGTCATCGCCACGTTGCTTGCAAACAGCACGCTACATAAGGGCACTTCGACACGAATTTCATCGCGCGGTCGAAGAGCGGAGTCAGCGTTGCCACCGCGCAGCGACCGGTGTGCGTCTAACTGTCACGGCAAAATACGTTCTATTCGTTTAGCTTTTACGTTTTAATTTAAATGAGCGTTCCGAACACGCGGGATACCCTGGCCTGAATTTAGTCTGCGCGGCGGCCGGGCGGTAATTTTATTGAGAGGAATTTAGATGTTGCATAACAAATAGAAATCAGATTCGCCATTAATGTACATGATGGCGTGGTAACTGGTCGGTCGCCGCGCGAAAATTTTCTTTCGTGCGCTCGCTCGCTCACGCTAACTGAGCAGCAAACCTATTCGCACTCGCTAGTAATTTCTTTATATTAGGAATTTGGTTATTACATTTTGTTTATTTTGAATCTCCATTCAAAACAAACGTGGTAAGATCCAGTCAATAATACAAATGACCTGTTAAATTATAAAAAAAGGCAACAACCCACTTCATGGCGTAATAACGCTGTTTGTTAGTGTAGTTTATTTTAATTTTAGCTATCCAGAATAATTTTTTTCTTCTCTTAATAATCTTAACGTGGTTTCTTAGAATGGCAGCAATTCCAGGTATTGATTTTAATAGAATACCTATAATGGCGTCAAACTGGATATTTTTAGACGACCTCCGTGGTCGAGTGGCTTGCACACCGGTTTTCAGGAGATCCTGGGTTCGATCCCCAGCCGGGTCAGTGTAGAAGCTAACTTTTCTATATTGTTTCGGGTCTGGATGTTCGTGGTACCGTCGTTGTTTCCGATTTCCATAACACAAGTGCTTTGGCTACTTACTTTGGGATCAGAACGATGTATGTGTTGTTTAATATTTATTAGAGTTAACGAAATGCGGACTAGTAGGATTTAGTCCTGTTAATTAACTATCTGTATATGTAATTAAATCGTAAAAAAGGCGAAAGAAATTTTAAAATTCAACACTTCCTATTGAGGACACGCAGCTAGGTCCAAAACAACAATAATTAGTTATACGATCTATGCGTTTGTATACTCTCATCTCCACAATAGCTGAACCAATTAGGATGTGCTTTTCGGTGATATAATTGGTATAAGTTTAGGCTGGCATTTAGAAATAAAACAAGTCTGAACAAAAAGCATGCGCTGACCAAATGGTTGAATATGTGAAAATAGATGTACAGTCCACAGCACATCAACAGTTTTGTTCTTCAGAGTAACGGGAGCAAAATCCGTCAATGCTTGATATGCAGCCATCTGTACTTAACCTAGTTTTTATATTTAAGTTACAATAACGTCCTTTAAGATTGAACTGAGAAATTAGAAGATTATGTTATGTGTACTAAAAGTAATCATTTTGTTATTTAGAAAATTTCATGAGGAAAAATTGTTACCCTTTATAACATGTTATTTGGTTACATAGTTTAGGAGGAAGGATAATAATGCAGGTGATATATTGTTTGTCTGTATGAAAATCGCGAGCACAGCTAGTAATAAAATAAAATGCAAAAATAAATTTTTTAAACTTGTACTTTTATATAACAAAACTACAATAGGAAGGGAGAATCAGGATAAGCACGCTACGTCAGCACGTGAGGCGGCAGTTGCGGTCGGGCCTCAAGCTTGCTGTAGTCCAGATGGAACTCCTTGGTGACCTGGAAATGTTGTTTCAGCATTACATCTCACTATGTCACATATAAAAGGAATGTCCTATCAAGCGTGTTTATGAGAATCATTACCAGTTGTAGTTAGATCAAATTAGCCGACAAGACTATTAGGGTTTTAAAAGTATTATTGAATATCAGCAATGCCTTTCATTAAATTCTTATCTAAAAAAAATAAGGAGTCGTCCGACCTTTACCTTGCGCCAATTGTGAGCGTCGAAAAAGTAGTAGGTGCCGCGCTCGTAAGTAGGGGTCTTCTCCAAGGTTGGCATGCCCGGGGCTTGAGAGATCCACACCTTCTCCTCCATATGATATCGCCATTCCCGGTTGTATCTGTTAAAATTATGTAAATTATTAGAAGATATGTAACAAACAGCAAGAAATGTTTAGTCTTAAGAGAATAATCTTATTCCGGCGCCAATGGCGTTGGATCATATTGGCCCGATTTACAACGGGCATGATTTTGTTTTACGCCGATTGCACAATTTCAACGTTTGAGATTTTCAACGCAGCCAAGTAATACGTGCGTCAAGTCAAAACGGGTCAATTTGACCCTGCGTCATCCCTGGCGTGGTATTTTTGTGACCGACATTATTGGTTTATTTACTGTTTCTAATTAATTAATCTTATTCCTGCTGCTTGTTGCGTGCTGACAGACATCAATTTAATCATTTGGCACTAATACGGGACCTTTCCAAAGCATTTCTTGAACAATGTCAATATGTACATTCAAAATGGACAAAAAAGCATCTCATACATGTAATGCACGCCAGATTTACATATACTACCTATATACCCGGATGATACGGTAAGTTACTGCAATAGTTGCAGCAATTGCATGTCTCTGATTGAGGACGTAGAAGACTAATAATAAGTTTGAGTGACCTTTCTTTTAGCATATTATATATTTAGTATATCTATTAATTCCTATTATTATTCAGAATAAATAATATTAAAAATAAAAGAAATATCAAAGTTATGTTTTCAATGCTGATTTTGCATGTTATTGAGAATGTTAATTAAATATTTATTTATACAATTTATTGTTATTTCTATTTCAGTATATGTCTTGAGAACCCTTACTTAATCCGTATTTGTTAAAATTTAGACAACTACTTTACTTTCTCGATGAAATTCGGTTCACAATGACCCGGTGTCATCGTCAGCGTAATTATTTTCGTCTTTGGCGCCAGGTTATAAACAATTTTGTTTTGTAATAATTAGGCGTTGTTTTCACATGATCGGAGACTTACAGTTCATGCGCAGCTGCGATCTGCAGTACGTCGCCCACGAAGCAGTAGAACAGGTAGAAGAGCAGATCTTCCTTATATCGACCAAGTCGTAATGGAGCCAATTTTTCTCTAATGGAACCGTTTATCAGATACTCCGGCGGTACATGATAATCCATGTCTTGAGGTCTGCAAATAAGCATTAATTGATTAATAAATATTGTAATTTATATATAGATAACTAACAGAAAATGTTTAAGTTACCTGCAAGGCGTATCCGCCCACGGCCCAGAGAAAGTGAGATAAAGGTTGTCAGGCGAGTTTAAGTTCAACCCTAGCGCGGTCAAGTCCTGGCCCAGTGCTAGCGATACCAAGCTGGGATCAGATTCCGCCGCGCGGATAAACGTCAGGAGTCCGACTATACCAAACTGATTTGGTATCATGGTCTCTGGTATATTCGTCACTTTTCCTAAAATTAAAACGATCCATTAAAAACATTGTCGTTACCATAGTGATGTTGCGATGTTTAGGAACGGAGCTTATGCTCACCATCAGGCGATGTCTGTATGCCTTTCCTGGGCTGTTGCTTCTCGCTACTGTGCGATTCCGCCGAATAGGCTGGCGGTACAGGAGGCGGCGGCTGCGGAGGCGGCGCGCCACTCGTATTCGACGTACCGGGCAGCGCAGGAAAGTCTTCAGAAGACATCGTAAACTCCGATTGCTCCGATGTAGGCTGCTTCACCATACCCACTTAAAAATAAACGTCGTATAGTACTGGGAACATGAAATCGTAACCTATGTTGTGTCCAAATGCGTTATATTCTCACCGTAGGGTTTAGAGCCAGGCGGCGGTGGCGCGGTTGTCGGGGCCTGGTCGCCAGCCCCGCGCGCCGTCAATGACGGAAACTCGCTGAGATCAAGCAGCGGGGGCGTCGACGTGTCGCCGCCCTCGCCAAACACCGAATGATAGTTGCTGCCAGTGTTGAATCGAGAGAGATTTCCCATATTCGACTGAAATAGTGATTATATTGAGTGATGTAGAATACTTATACAAATATTTTTAATTTTGCAAAAACTGCGATACTTACATAACTGACCATAGAATTAGAATTGGGCTGCGAGAGCGGCGTAGGCATCGGCACCCTGCGGTCAGCGAACGCGCGTTGCCCGAACAGCGTTGATCGCGATGCCATGGACGGCGGTGCGCCGCCAGGCATTGCGGTGCTACCCCGGCCGGGCGACAGTGCGCCCACGAACGTAGGAGTCACATGCCCTGACACGCCTCCCACCAGCCCGGAGCCTACGCGACTACCCACACCGCCGCTGGCTAGGCTTCTAGGCGCTTGCTGGAAATTCAAGTTTGCCATAACCTGCAAAGTGACAAAACAAAACAATACAACTCCTGTATATTTAGACAACTTAGGTTACCAGTGTGCTATAAATAAGCACTTTATTTTCAATAATGAGCAAATGAAAGTAAATGAATTCAAGAAAATAAAACCTATATATAATTCGCAATGCACAATTTTAAAACACATGTACTTGGCGCAAATTGATATCTATGAGAATGGTGATCAATGTCAATGCACACTATAAATACTCAGTGGTAAACCATCGTGAAAATGTCTGGTCTGCCCACTTTAAATTTATATTGATATTCAAAACTTTAATGCTATTCAATTAATGCAATTCTTTATCTACCCACAAAACTAGTAACTACATTTTGTTATGTTATAATACAAATTTATGACAAATATTTGATTACTTTTTTATGTCTTTAGAGCTTAAATGAAATTTTAATGAAATGGTACATTGGATAGCATTTTATTGCCACCGAATGAAGGTAACTTACAATAACTAGCCTTGAGCTTGAACCTTGACCATCCTTAACTTTTGAAATTACATTAAGTCAAATTTGCAACTGAAAGTATTTACTTTTTTAAATTTATTGCATGACCTGGATACAAAGTCCTTCAGTCCAAAACATTTTAACACTAACAAAAACAGAACAAAGGCTTAAAACTTAGAATAAATTCAAATTAAGTAATTATTTACAGAAATTGGATAAAGCATTTACTTAAAGTTGCTATGAAAAGGGTATTCCTCACTATCCTAGTTATTGTATTAATTGATCAAGTTAGCCAATGAAGTTCAATAAAACTATACAATTGAATTTATTGGGAAGTGAATGTAATACATCATTAGAATAACTAATTCTTATTTTACTTCAGTTATTAGTACAAACTATGCGAGTCTACCACAGACATATATTTAAATAGACGTCGCAAATGTACCTACTTTGTGTGCCCTATGTAAGCTATAAAGGCTTAGTTGCCACTGTTACGCTTCACAAAGCACCCATCCATTATCATAACTAAACATCACTTGAAAATGCGAAAAATGCTTAATTGTGCCATTAGAAACTGCAAAAACACCACAGCTGTGAGAAGATAGATAAACAGGGACTTCTCCTTCTTATCAGAATATGCATAATTTATTTTAAAATCAATTATTTTTTAATTTTGAATGAATATCGAGAAAACATATGCAAACAAGTGTATGCCGCATGATTAGTAATATATTGCGGGCTTTCATTTAGTATGCTACACTTGAGTTCCTTATTTAGTAGCCCATGAATATTGAATGAGAGATATTTTTGTACAATGCATTCAGATTCGTGGTATGGCCTCTTGTCATGTTTTTGATCAAATTTTACAATTAGTGATGTTCACTTGAGGCAACACAGTTCTCGATTTGGATCGATTTTGGAAAAAAAGGGATAATAATTTTTATGATCTTAGAAAATACTATAAACATGTTCTACAAAATCTGTTGTTTCTTTTTGTTTTTTAGTTTTCTGGAGCCACTCCTTTTTTCAAAATACTAAAGGACTTAATTATCTTATTATCTTATTATCTTATTCTAGTATTATTTTACTATATTAATATTTTACGGCTTCTTGTAATCAACAAATGCTTGAAAAATCTTTATTCTAAATATGTGTTCCCATCACTATGTAGCACTTGTGACGCCATCAGAGGTAGAAAAAATGGAGCACACTTGGTTTTCATACAGATTGCAGTATTTGTGGCGTATATTTTTAGATATATGTCTATGGGGTCTATAGATTGCAAATGGATCATTGTGATAAATGAAAATGTTTGTATCTAATGCAATAAAACCTACAAATTATCTATAATAAATACATATTAATAATAAAAAATATATAAGCACTTGCTACACAAACATAGATACTAACATTTCAATGAGTCATATAAACACTTTTTCAGTTTTCTCCGGACAAGACAATTTGACAACAAAGGTTCAATTTCTTGAGTGGACATTGAAGCTTGCATGAGTAAAACCTAAATAACAGATAATATTATTCACTTGTTACTCTATAGCACCACATTTTCTCCCCAGCACTTCTGGATGTGTACATTCTTCATTCACACACAGGAGTTCTAGGTTTAAATGAGAATAAAGAATAGGTAGAAATATTTAAACGTTGGGTGGTAAGTTATGTAAGGTATAAGGAAGGTCTGAAAGATGGTATTAATATTTGGTTTACCTAGGTATATGCTAAAACCATACAAAACAGCGACATGTAAAAATTGAAGTGCAATAAATTAAAACAAAAATTATCATGAAAATAAAAAATTAGCAGTCCAACCATAATTCGTAAAAACAAAACCCCTTTCAGAGCATTTACTGCCAGATCATATAAATGTTACATTGAGGGTAGTCAGTATGTGAAAATACTATTCTAAATCAAAATAATATTACAATCATCTTTACCAAGTAAGTTTTCACCTCCAAAAGGTAATGGTGTAATTGGAAAGACTCAATTATTACTTTGATGTTCAGATGAACACACAGAAAGCTTTGTTATAGAATTGCTTATTACTACTTACATCAAATGGTACCTGATGGAAAGGTGTATGCCTAACTCTTTTTCGTGTGTTAGCCACTTTGAATAACAATAATTTGCCTCACTATAGGAAATACTACTTTATAATATCAGTTTATTGACTAATACAGTACATTAAACATGTGCAGTCTCAAGAACTGCACTCTATGCACTGGTTATTGATTGATTGCTCTCTGATAGAGAATGATCTGTGCTTGTGTCATTAACTCACACCTGTTTTTCGAATGAACTGACTCAAAAATCTGAACTATCATAAATAATTAAAATACTGCAAAAGGAAAGTCTGACAATGCAAATATGTAAAACATTCGCAAAGCGAAAACGTCGCTAACACGCTTGCATGTTAAACGGGATTTTCAAGATTCAATTTATGAACTCATTCAATACGTGATCTAAACTCGCCTAAGGCTTTCGTTATAGGTATTCCCGTAGAATTTGCCGACGATACGCGTAACAACCTTAGCAGCTTAGCAGTGAAACATGTATCATTATGAACAGGGTATCAAGCGACATTCTGAAAATTGTTTTAGCCGTCAGCTTGTCAAACAATGGCGACCCTGGATGATGTTATAATTTCACTTTGTAAAATAATATAAATATACCAACCTAATGTGTCGACGTCAGTCCTTGATCCACTATTTTATTAAGCGTATGGTTGGCTCATAATCAAATATTCCGAACAGAAAATAATAAATTCACTCCAATGGAATAAACAAAAGTTTGTTGACTGTTCAATTTTCGAGGCGAATAAGACACATGAATTTTTTTACACCGGCTATAAACTTCCGTATTTTAGTCCTTACAAGAAACACTGCTATGAAACGCTGAAAACTTTATACATATTTACGTCAATAATAAATATTTTAACAATTTCACTCAGTTTTGTCGAACGCCACATTACCCTAAACAACTGGCGGCCATATTGTTGAAAGCGGAAACTACTATTAATCGCCAGAAAAACTAATATTTTGGAAAAAATACAAAAGTTTAATTAGTTACTACAGAAGCATTTGAAAATTAGTTTAAAGATTAATTTTATCTTTATCTATCATTTTTATTTTCATTTAATGCATTTTGAATATCTACCTAAGATACTCAGACATTGATTTGGCTTTCATGACTACCAGAAACTAATGTTACCATAATATGTACATTATCCAACAAAATAGGGAAAATTGATAAGTGATCACATGTTCGATTACGTTTTCTTTGTCTATGGATTTATTAAAACGAAAAAATTCCATGAACGCAACAAATATGTACAATGTGCCTGATTACCACTAACTGATATATAATTAATATTATACGTTTATGATATTGTATATGACTGAAAAGGCATTTTTGAATACGGTCGGAGTTCTTTATTCTAAAAGACAGTTGTCCATTCTAAATCATGAGTAATACTTAGGGCGCACTATAAGTTTCCGGAACTGGCCACTTACATTAATAATATTTAAAAATTACAAAATTTGAAAATGGGATTCCTTGGCTGTAGAATACAGTTTGTTTCATGTGACTGTCACTTGTTTTTACATTGTGGCGTCATTTTAGAAATTGGTTGTCTACATCACCATAGATTTAACTCATGAAAATTTTCGTAGTTTCGTAGTTTTCTACGACTTCAGGTGTAATTTAACAGCTCAGCAGAGCTTCGCTCGGCTTCAAACTGCTTTTGGCGATGAAGCACCACGCAAGAAGACTATTTATAGCTAGTTTGAAGAATTCAAACGCGGTCGTGTGAATCTCAGTGACGAATTTCGTGATAGTCGCCCGTCCACTGCTGTGAACAACAAAAACCTCGATGCTGTGCGCTGTTGGATCAAAACAGACAGACATGTGACATACTATAAGATTCGGGCATCTCTAGTATGGCGTGAGTCAAATACAATCAATACTACACATACATTTGGGTGTGAAAAATTGTGCTCTCAGTGGATGCCACACAATTTGACTGAGGCTCGAAAAGCGTATCGCGTCACTTGGTGCAATGCCATGCTTACCAGATTCAACGAAGGGGCGTCAAATTTGGTGTGGGACATAGTAACAGGTGACGAAACATGGATTTATAGTTACAATCCCAAAACAAAGCAGCAATCGAGCGTATGGGACTTTCGAGATGAGCCGAAACAAACCAAAGTGGCGCGCGTGCAAAGTGCCTCTAAGCGGACGATTGCTTCTTTTTTTTCAATAAAACTGGACACGTGGCTACTATTGCTTTGGAGAATCGTTGTACCGTGAATAGTAATTGGTACACGATCGTTTGTTTGCCGGTAGTTATTAACAAACTCCGTTAAAAATAACCGTAAACGCCGTATCATTTTGCACCACGATAATACCAGTTCTCACACGGCCAGACAGACAAATGAATTTTTGAAGGTGAATAACGTTGACCTTATGAGCCACCCCGCGTACAGTCTCGACCTGGCATATTGTGACTTTTATTTATTTCCAAAAATTAAGAACCAGTTACGCGGTCAACGATTTTTATCACCTGAAGAGGTTGTCGAAGAGTATGAAAAATATGTTTCAGAGATTGTTACGATGGAGCAGTATAAATGTTTTCATAATCGGTTCATTCGCATGAAAAAGGGCATTAACGCTAACGGAAAATATTTTGAGAAACAATAAATTCATTTCTGACCTTTTATAGTATTATTTTCTTATTCATTCCGGAAATTTATAGTGCGCCTCACGTAGAAATAAGTCAGCGCATCCATACAATCCTCTCAGCTCTCAATAAATTAATAACGACGACTGCACAATGTGCGATACATCTGTATATGTGTACTGCACATTATTTTTATTCACTGTAAATTTTAAAGTGAAATAAATTCATTTAAAAAAGGTTAAGCCAATTTAAGTTTTTCAACGAATGTTCAAAGTGCATCTAGAAGTTTTTGTCGTTTAAGTTATACTTGAAAATGCGGGAGATGTCGTCTGCAAACAACGTATATGATGATCATGATGTGTATATAATAATAATCATCATCATTTATTTTGGACTATATTTCCAAAGTGCTAGTAACAAAATACTTAAAAATTAGTGTTAGTAACAACTGGGAAAGTACATTTTAATATTTATTAAAATTAATGAGATTCCCATGTAGGTTGAGGCGTAGCTAATATATGATGTGTACATCTGTTTAGGTCAGTTACATAAGGACAGTGTTAACACAATGTATCCCAGTATGTTAACGCAGGGAATTGAGTAGTTTATATACGCTTATCTGATTTATATGTAATTGTTTCCCTCGTATTCGTGCATCATTCTCGATTTGTACATCTTGAGTTTCATTTTTTTAAATAGGATTAGGTATAATCAGAGTATCTAAAGGTATCAACTCTAACACTACTATCATAAAGTTTTTTTAGGATAATTTCATAGCAAACTTAAAAGCAAATTCATAGCAAAGTAAAATGCCTACTGCACAATTATTTTTATAATTAGTATGTTAGTGCCTCTTGTATGTATGTGTACACAACCAATATTGTTGATTTTTACTAAATGCATATGTTGCTTTTTGCCTAGTACATTATAATTTTCATAAATTTAATTCAATTTATTAGACATTGCTTTTTCGAAAACTTTTGAAAATGCTCAAAGCTAAAAGCGCATGGGTCGATATATACTAAGATCACTTTTATCACCTTTCTGAAGCTCATCCACTGTGAAATATCTGTCTGAGTCCAATACGTATTGGTATGGGATTGTGGTACGATTTATTTTGTCCTATCTTAGCGAAAAAATATTTAATTTGTTTGCCACTTCCATATAGGAGTCAACAGCTTGCTACATTGAAGGTATAATCTCATATTGTTTTCTATTTATTTTCTTAGTTTTACTTTTTATTGTTTTCTACGTAGCAATTGTATTTTTTATACTAGCATTGTTCGTGTTAATTACAAATGGACGCAACATATTTTTTTGGTCACATGAATTTCTAGAATGTTTTGTTAACCAATAAAATTTTATTGTTTTGCGATTTCATTGTTATAGTTTATAGAAGTGTAAATGTACAAAGCTGGTTATGTTAAATGTTATTAAATATTCTATAGTTTATATTTGTGTAATTTTGTCCTTTGTACTGGTACACGGCCAGTTAATTTACCGGAGTTTCTGTTTAAATCTACAAATATTCTTAACAGAGGTTATTCGTTTAGTTTGTTTATTTCTTGTTCGCGATGTCCAATTTTTGAGTTTATTTTTAGAATAATCTGTATTGTACAGTATGTTTTTTAACAGGGACAGTATAGGGGAATCCAAAATACACCTTACCTGAACCTAGAAAACTGAAGTTGGATTTTAAATGTAACTATAGTTGGACTTTCGTTAAAACAAACCTTTGCTTATCTATCTATCTGGAATCAAACAAGGGTAATTAATTAATATTTAGGGCTTTAACCACTCTATGTCACTCCTTGTATGTATATGTAGACGTAATTGTATTTACTTATTTGAACACCCTATTCCGATCACTGATTTAGGAGAACCATCTTAGAATTCTAAAAAAATTAAAAATCACCAGGCGCACGACTTGTCCGTCCCGTCACTTGATATTACAAAAAAAAAATCTCTATGGTACTTTTTTGTAGGGAGTTCGTTTATAAAAAAAGGCAACTTTGTGATCATATGATTGTTCAATGAAGTGGCTGCACTGATAGGCGTCGACTTACTTCTTTCAGTCAGTTTCTGAATTTCTGGCTCATTGTCGGTTGTTTTACGTGTTAGTGGTGCTAAATAATAATTATCAGCCATGGCGCTCAGCGACGCAGATGTTCAAAAACAGGTACGTTTAAAAGTTTCCATTAGTTCTGTCACGGTGATTGATCCATGTTGGAGCATCGCCCAATTCCAACATTGGAGTCTCGTGGCGAACGAACAAGAGAAAATGGAAGGTTTGAAATTGAACCGCGATAAACTTGTGTTGAAATGCTCTAACTTTATGTCTTCAGATCAAGCACATGATGGCCTTCATCGAACAAGAGGCCAATGAAAAGGCTGAAGAAATCGATGCAAAGGCTGAGGAGGAGTTCAACATCGAGAAGGGCCGTCTGGTGCAACAGCAGCGGCTCAAGATCATGGAGTACTATGAGAAGAAAGAGAAGCAGGTTGAGCTCCAGAAAAAGATGTAAGTCTTACTAGAAGTACATTCTTTGTCTGAGTGATATTGTAGTTCGTTACTCGCTGTGAGCGTTTTCACGCGCCACAAGCTCATACACTAAGTTATGTCACATGATGCCACCTGCAAAGCTGGGCTATGTTACACACCCAATATCTATCTAACCCATTATGTATATAATCATATTGTAGTTGCAAAAGTGTAAGTTTGATGCACGCAAATTAGGCTTAAGGTTTTACCTTTACAACACTTTTTTATTATAGCGCACTTTGTATTCAGTCGTCTACTTATTCTTCCAACTGAGTTACTTTTAATAATACTAATGTTTCCTTTATTCATTTGCTCTAGTCCCTTATTACTTGCATTTATGTCTTATGCAGTTTAATTTTGACTTACATAAAACAAGTCACATGATTTCCTACTGATGCTTATTGTCATCATTCTAGATTACTCTATCCTAACTTTATTTTAATATTTTAGAACTGCATTTAGTACTCTATATCACAATATACCATGCTACAAAATGCTGTCTAATACATGGTCTCGTATTAGAAAATTCCCTGCACTGTAGGTGACCAGACATACTGTTAATTCGAGGTTATACTCCGAATACCTATATCTGCAAAAAATTATTAACACAAATTTTATTAGACTATTTGATCAATTGCATACCACAATGTTGATAGAGGGATACACGGTAGATAATAATAATTTCTAGAGCTTTCATTTTATAATCTGTAAATATTTGAAAATATTGTTCTAAACTCTCGTACTCAACGCTTTATGCAAAAAACTTATGCTTAGACTCCATGTAATTCCGAACTTATCTGCAGATTCAAGAACCCAGTCTTATACACTACTTGACACTCACACATGAAGTTGCTTATTTCATAACAAATCAGTCTCATAATGTTAAAGATATCCAATATTTTATAACGAAGACTTAAGGTTATGAAATATTTATAATTTATATTATTTTGTCTATGAGTTTTTAAATTAACAATACTGAAAACTGCATAATACCTTTTCTTATAGGAGTTGTAGTAGCAAATTCATTATCACTGGGCACTATTGAAAATTATATAAATCTTAAGCAAAATTTAAAAATAGATATGATTAATCCATATTTAAGTCATTTTTTTTAAACACTAGCTGTATGCAAACATTAACCACTAATCAGTAAGGCTATGTTTTATATACATTCTTATTTAACAATGCCTTTTTATAAATATGCGAGATAAAGGGTACCTTAAAATATTGTGCGCTAGACTCAGGCTCAAATGATTTTTTCTAAATTAGATTTTCTCAATTAGAATTGTTAAGTTATTTTAAGGCATTGATTGCTTAGGTTAATTAATTTTAATTGAAGGTAGTGTAATGGAAAAGAACATTCATCAATATGAATATATTTTACTGACAGAACCTATGGTATTTCATACAAAATCCCCTTACCTACTTAACCAAAATGCATAATATAGCATACAGTAATATAATGAATATTGAAAATAATATCACATTCTTAACAGAACTATGCCATTTAATTCACAACATATCCTTTGTTGCTCTTTATTATATGAATTTGAAATGAATTTGCATTGAAATGAATTGGAACTTTGACTATTAGCCTAACAATGCATCATGCATTGTTTATATAACCTAAATTTCTTGATGCTTACACTCATTGATAACATGATCTGTCTAAATGTAATTAGCTTAAAGTTTCTTTTAAATATAGTATTATTAGTAATTGCATGTTATGCGCGACTTGATAAGAAGGATAGATTCTGTATCTGTATATATAAAGCATATACTATGTTATGTAATCCAAAGGTGCGTCCTCAAACTGTTACGTAAAGCAACCCTTTTACTGTATGTAGATGATATAAGCTTATTATTATTCTTTGCTTATAAGAACAAGCAAAGAATATTTTTTTGTTGGACTATGTACTATGTAAGTGCATTTTATGAAAGCTGTTTATTGGAACAAAACATAACATAAAGTAGGACAACAGCATGATATAGGCTTAATTTTCGCTTCAGTGAGAAGTGTTGAGTTTAAATCATGAGTATACCTCTACAGGAAGACGTGCTGTTTTCCAAACTTAAATGTTAACCAAACGTCAAATACTTTTTGTTAATTTTTTTAAATATTTTTGTTTATTGTGTTTATACGTATATTTCATAGTAGATTTTATAATGCAAATACAAGATGTAAGTCACTTCAATCATCAATAGTTTGTACAAAATTATAAAAATAAGACACAAAATTTCAATTATTTAAATAAAATCTGCAGTCAATCATCGAACATGCTGAACCAAGCTCGTCTGAAGGTGCTGAAAGTACGTGAAGACCACGTACGCAATGTGTTAGACGAAGCCCGCAAGCTCCTGGCTGAAGTGCCCAAAAACAGCAACCTCTACTCCGACCTCCTGGTCACCCTCATTGTTCAAGCCCTCTTCCAGGTAAACATATGAATTTATTTATTTGATTATAAACGAGCAGCTTTCGCTGGTATGTCTACATCACACAGTGTTGAAATTTATACCGTTGTTTTAGTTCACTTTTTTAGCACTAATTCACTCTTTCGTAGCCAGTTGTCGAGCTTGTTTTTGTAGGCATTAACAGAGACAGCAGAAACAACATCTTCCGGTAGAATGTTCCAATTGTGCATCACTCTGTTGCTGAAAAAATTGTGTGCAGCAGGAGTTTTGGAAGGTGCACGAACTAGTTTCAGATGGTGGCCACATGACGGTTTAAAGTTTTCATTTCTTTTAAAGATGTTTTGTATTGCTGGTAGATTGTACAGACTCATCAGAATTTTATGTCTCGATGAGGTCACCACGAAGGCGTCTTTCTTCCAGATTAGTGAGGCGTAATACGTGTAGTATCTCATAGGATTTGCGTCGAAGAGCCTGTGGCATTTTAGTTGCCTTCCTCTGAACGTTTTTAAGGAGGTTATATTTTTTTTGGAAATAAGGGCTCCACACTTGATATCCATATTCCAGCAGTGGCCGTATATAGGTCTTACAGATTTCGAGGAACATGTCTACTGTCATTGTTTGGAACGATCTGTGTATGACATAGATATAGGAGTTAGCTTTCTTGGCTATTGTAGTGATATGCTCACCCCACTTTAAATTGAATGCGATATTGACTCCAAGATCTTTTTGAATTTTGACTGCCGCTAAGGTATTTCCTTGCAAGTTATATGTGACTTTGGGGTTATTGTTACCAAGCTGCAAAATGCTACATTTTAATGCATTCAATTTGATAATCCAATCCTTGGTCCAGTCTTGTATAAGATTTAGATCTTTTTGAAGTTTCCAGAGTTTATAAGTGGATTTGCAAAAAAAACTTTCCATCATCAGCAAAAAAGGCACAATTAGAATCCATGAGCTCAACTAGATCTGTTACATATATTCCAAATAGATGGGGAGCGAGTACTGATCCCTGCGGTATCCCGCTCAGTACCACCTTTAGTTGCGACAGGAAGTTACCGACACGTACCTGGAATGTTCTGTTTTTAAGATAATAATTATCTATCCATTTAAGTAGAGTCCCACGTACACCGAAGTGATCTAGCTTCATTAAGAGGTGCTGATGCGGAACTTTATCAAAAGCGCGTTCAAAGTCCAAGTACACTACATCCACCGGGTTCTTATTATCAAGTTCTTTGCTCCATGCATTCACACATGTTAACAAATTGTAACAGTTGATCTTTTTCGTACAAATCCATGTTGTTTGGTTGACATTATACATTCCCGATTCAAAAACTGATTTAGTCGATCACAAATAATTGTTTCCATAATTTTGACCACAATACTGGTGAGACTTATGGGACGAAAATTTCCAGGCTGAGTCTTGTCTCCTTTTTTATAAATAGGAGTAACTGTAGCATGCTTCCAATCTTGAGGCAAATATCCCGTTTTGAAAGATTTATTCATTAGTTCTGTCAAAGTGGGAGTTTTGCTTTGAAAATGATTTTTCATAAGTTTACGGTCTAGTCTGAACAAAGTGAAGCTCGGTATGCTACATGTTGAGATCTTTACCGTTTAACCATGTTTCCGTGAGAATAACAAAAGTTGTTTTTTTTTTGAGTTTATATAGAGTAATAACAGATCAAATTTAGGCGGTAAAGAGAACAAATTGGTGTACATAAATGTAAGGTCTGTGTACGGATTTCTGTTATAGTTGATTAGTTTTTTTGGTTTACAATTTTAAGTACACCGTTCACATATCTAATTGTGAGGTTAGATTCCCCCTTCTCTACTCTAGTTTTAAGATTTCCTTTTTGGCCTTACTTTTGTTCTTAAGTATCCAGACCGCATCTTGGCGGGAAGAAAGTACCACCTTTATAGGTCTGGTTTTGCCAACTTCACGACGTCCCAAGCGTTCACAGTCATCACTTTATGCGAGCAGTCGCCTCCACTGTTCATATCCAATAAAAGCTTCTTTACATTTGATTCATCGTGTGTCTTTCGGTCGCTGCCATTTTCAGAGATACATTCTTTAACACCCACCAAAATCACATTGCTGGCTCTGCACTCACGTTCCAGGATTTCCTCCATTATAACATTGATGTCAGATGGGGATGTGTTAACTACTGATACCTCCGGCGAGGCAACATTGGTGGTTTTTAATAGCAACTTTTTTACATCATCGAGCTCTTCGCGCAGTCCATCGTAGGCATAGGCACTTGGAATAGGGCCTCTCGACATGCGGGACATAATTACAGGAGTATGCGCTTCCCTTTTAGCCCTGTGACATGCGTTTCACTACTCGTTAAGTTACTGCATTGCAAACAGATATTCCTTTTGCAACTATCACACTGCACTGTGCTTTCATTGTTGTATTCATTCTCGCATTGAAAGCACTTCATATTTTGCTCGAAATACGACACTGGCACGAAATAAGTCGTTACGATTTTTCTCACTTGATTTACACTTCACTAACACGACTTTAACGTTATCCAAAATTTTGTGCTCAATTTAATGTTCATATACAAATAACACAAAAAACACGTGATTTTGCTTAATTACTTTTTTGGCGATTTTTTAAAAATAGACGCAAATTCCAACACTGCTTCTCTTTCTGAGGGTAGACACAGAAAAAACAATAATCATAAAATAAAAACATTATATTTCAGAATTTTGTATAACTATGTGATCCTCGCGCCGAGAATGTATTTAAGTATCCTGTTTTCCCAAAAACAGAAAATAAATAACTTAAGATATGGAAATGTGGAATCCTCTATACATTTCCTTTAACATGACATTATTTAAAATATATATATATATATATATATATATATATATATATATATATATATATTAATTCACTTACTTTCTATTGTAAAACGTGAATAGTAGCCATATATATATATATATGCCACTGAATGTGACTGAGAAATATAATGTGTAGTAGTAATATGTGAATCCTTGACACAATTAACTTTGCGAGCATACAAAATGTCAAATCATTATGGAATATTAAATTGTCACAGTGATTGATTGATTTCGTACTGATAAAAGCGATCACGTGTACAGTTGGTCGAGCCTACAGTAACGCTGCGCGTGCGACAAGCCGACCAGGCCTTGGTCGAGCGTCTCTTGGACCGAGCAGCGTCCGAGTACCAGAACAAAATCAAGAAGGACGTACAAATAAAGATCGATAACGAGAACTACCTGGCGGCGGACACCTGCGGGGGCGTTGAGCTCATTGCCGCCAAAGGGCGCATCAAGGTATGGCACTATTTAATGAGTTTATTCCAAATTAGAATATCTTGTCGTGTCAAGGTTGTGTCGCGTTAACGCTAAGCAAATAAGGCAAGATATATTGTCGCGTTCCAGATCTCCAACACCCTGGAGTCACGCCTAGAGCTGATTGCTCAGCAGCTGCTCCCCGAAATCCGTACAGCGCTCTTCGGTCGCAACCCTAACCGTAAATTCACCGACTAATCGAGCGGCGTTCTGCGCACACGCTTGTTACTACTAACAATTTACTTATTTAAAGTTTCATTATTTGTAGAACTAAAATATTGTATGTAAGATGTTTTTTTCTTTGCCTAATTAATTATATTTACTATTGTAATGCGTATAATTTTATCGCTATATATTTTAGAATATTTATTGATTAACGGTCCCGTTATTCGCCAGAAAGTATGTATCAAACGCGTAATCATGTTAGTTGCTGGTTTCTGGGTATCGTCACTCTATCTCTAACTGTCTTAGTTTCGCCAGTTGTATAAGGTCGATGTTGTACTTTTAAAAATAAAATATTACTACAATTCATTCAAGTAGCACAATTTTCTGTATATTTTAGAGAGTAGTTTATAGGGTTTGAAAACAGTTAAATTTGTGAATGTTATGAATTACTAAGTAATCAAAATAGCCGTTAATCATAATCAATGCTATATATACTGTTAAAATTTCGCGTTGCATTGTACTCACGTTAGAAAACGGGAATAAACGCGAAAACAACCTGTTCTGGTCACGGGCTGACTGGTGATGCGGTGTTACGTCTCTATCTCAGTGGTGGAATCTTCACCCACCCTTGCTATGTAGTTTTCAAAATACTGCCACACAGAACACTAAGTCCCCATTCTGTACCGCAGCCGTATTCTGACCGCGGTGTCGAGTGCAACCAGGCCGAAACGTTAGAATAATGGGTAGGTATGAAAATATCTATTGTTTAAATCGCGTTTATTTTCGTTCTCAAATGTTAGTACAGTGCTGTTAGAAGCTCGCTGCTCTATTTTTAGGCTTCAGTATTATACAAGACAGAGTTTCGTGGCACTTTGAACATGTGTTGGACGAGGAAGTTGTAGTCTGTTGATGATTAATGTTTGAAACTATGTAGCTGTGCATGGATGGGTCAACGGCTGTTGGACGTGAGGGAGGCGCGCGCGCGCAGCATCCCGCGCTCTCGCCACCTAAATCCACGGATTTGGCTGGCCGCAGCGCGGTCCGCGCGCCACCCTCACACCTCAACACACATTCCACCCTTGTCTTCCCTCCATCTAATTAATGTTTTGACTCGCTTATCACATTTACATCGCTTATCACAATTTACGGAGCACCATAGCTCTTTAAGTAATGTACAATATGTATACCCGTTATGGCACTGTTAAAATTCTTATGTAAATATATAGATGAGTTAAAAATCCGTTTTTGATTTTGTGCTTTCACCCTTTTCTTGATGTTCATGGACTGCTGCTGCTCACGCTCACATGAGACTGATTTTCGTTCGACAGTTTGACCTTTTAAAGTTTAGCTATGCGAATTTTATATGTATGAAATAAAAAAAACGTTTGTGGAATAACGATATCAATATTTATTTCTATAAAATAATACCTTATATCTGTCTTTGTCTTGAAAATCGCCGTAACAAAAATCTTGCCATTATTTCCAGCTAAATGATAAACATTTCCCATATAAAAATAAGTGGTATTGGCTGTCAGCGAACAAAGTGTCTAGATATCTACATATTTAAATTGTCAATAGATATAATATGTATATAATATCGAGGACATTCGACGAGATATAATGACGTGTAAATCTAATCTAAACCTCTACTAAAGTTACATTAATGCAAAAGTTACGTAATGTTTAAATTGTATAGATTTATAAGTTTTAACAATATTGTCTAGTGTCTCATGTACTTTATATACGCGGTGTAAACAAACAATAAAACTGCATACATTTAAAACCTTGTTTAAACCATATTCAACCACTAAAATTAGAGGTAATTATTCTCACTTTTCGATTAACTTGTTATTTAATGTGAACATGTGTATAAAGCAGTTAAAAGTCCACGTGATATTTATTTATGTAAAATTCTAAATTGTTAATTTATCAAAAAATAAGAGTTACATTTTTAATCGACTTAAAAAATGGAGTTTCTCAATTCGACGCTATTACTCCTACATTTGGACGTAGTTGAACAAAAAGGATCCAATGCACATCCAGTCACTTTCGAGATATGGCAGTTTGAAGTTTAAAGTGTTTCTCACCCTTGTTTTATTTTCAAAACTTATAATGTCACGTAATTCCACAGATATTTATTTATGTTTATATGTTAGGCTTTTTTTTTTGGTGATCTAAGAGATTATATAAAGTATAATGAACCGTTTGGTACTACATATAACTCATTTTTTGATAATTTTGTGGATTGGATTCTTTTTGCCCAACTATGTCCATTTGCAAACCGATTCTTTTATTTTTGTTGGAAAGGGGGTGCCTCAGTAGTGGACCCATTCAAATTTGAAACAGATATTCCACCTATAAGGGTGGCACATTATTGGAAATCCGGTGTATTGGATTTCGCTCATTTGCTGTCAACCGACTACAATAAAGCCTAGCAAATATTTGTAACTCCGCAGACTTGTGAAATCTCTTACTTGTGTAAAATTTAAATAAAATATCTATAATAAGTTTGCGTTCAGCATGTTGATAGGCAGCGGAAGAATTATTTAGTACTGATTGACCGCCTGTTCCTGACACGACCCTTCATGGAAGAATGGCATAAGTGGAGTTACGTCAAAAATGTTTATTGCTCCATTAAATACCGAAAAATATAATCCACATCCTCTCCAATTTTTGTAACTCTATCGTCTAATATTGTCGATAGAGTTCCAAGAATTGGAGAGAATGTGGGCTATATTTTTATTTATATATTTTATTTATCTAATGGAGCAATAAACCACACAGGAAAAGTGTTAAAGCATTTGTAACCAATGCTCTAAGGCGCGATTTTTTATTATTTTGGCTACGAGACATGGCCTATTTTACGTCACGTAAATGGTTTTTTATAGTGTAATGTAAGTTTACAACTCGATAATTAGTAGGTAGTACATGTTTTCGTCCTTATGGACAGGCCAAGGTGTCAAATTGGCCATACCAGTTAGATTGTAATTTTATTTTAAATTGATATTTTTCGCGGGAAATCTTTATTATATATTTAGGGTAACTATTTTCAAAACCTTGATTGTGCTATTTACGTAATAGTACCAATCTTTTTTTTATTTCATGAGCTCAAATTGAAGTCGAAGATTCGACTTCAGAGGAATTTTCAATTCTTTCAAAATTTAAGTAGAGTTGATAATTCGTTGCTATTTATGGTTAGATGTGTTGTTCCATATACCTACAGAAATGGGCAAGGGTAAAAAAAACAATCCACCTGGCTGGGTTTTAATCCATTTCTGCCCAAAATCGTCGGCATAAACGGCAAATACGGAATTTGGTATAATTCCATACTTATTACAAATTTCGATGTAAAAAATCTTGCAATCCGATGGATATGCAGCCACGAGCACGTCAAGCTTGACGCTTTGTACTTTGAACCGTTCTTGTCGTAAGCGGCATAGAGTTGGATTTATATCTTGAGTGTCAAGCATGACGTGCTGTTTGATTGATGTGCACGTGATTTATTTCAATGCGAATTTCAAACGAATCCCTTCAAAAGGCAAATCGAATCGTCTAGATCCGAAAGGTATAAAAATTTTGTAATAATATCATTCAATTTGAACAAAACTGTACTTCGAAAGAGTTATTACTATTACTTACCCTCGAATTTAGGCGTTAATGGGTTTTAACCCAATTTATACCCGGCCGCGGTGGTAACAATCCCGGTCGTTTGCCCATCTCTGTCCATATAATGACAAGTCCTGGCTAATTTTCAAATATTTAGGAAGTCAAATAATTAAAATTGTTATAAAATATTTCATCCTATTGTTATATTATAACAGAGTATTATACCGTACTGTAATATCTTAATCACATTTTGTGGACTCATTTCATATTTAAGGTGATAGCCACCAAGAGGTAAATAATTAATTATAAAATTTATAAATGACTCGGTAACTATGTTAATATATTTTAGTAGAGTAGTTATATAATGCTAAAAACTATTTATATTAATTAAGAGAGTAATAAGTTGTTATTGTTATCGAATAGTTGCAAGCTTGATAAAACTGACTAATTAAATACGTGTAATATTTTATGAGTAGATATTGCTTTAGTGTTATCTAGGAACTTTAGCTATGTCGATTGTAGGAAATTAAACGATCGCACGAGCCAATCCAGTGTAACATGCAAAACGCACGCAAGAGAGGATGTGCGTACTACTTTTGTTACAAACAAAGGTAGTTTCCGTATCTATATCATATACCTAAAAGGGACACTGGAATAATTTACAAACCTTCCAGACTCAGATTGCAAGCCAAAAAAGCAGCTCAGCGGTTGTTTTTAAAATATAACTTTGATACATTGGTAAATTGAAAATTGATTGTTTTCATGAAGATTGATTCTTTTGTTATAAATGTCACAAAATCATTGAAATAATATTTTATTACAATACCAAAGAAAACAGAAAGCTTTTTCATGTAAATAGATTCAGATAAGGATGTACATTTTTCGCGTTTTTTTTTAAAAATAGGTACATGAAATCAGCATCCGCTTATGGGTAAAAAAACCTGCATTGGCAACATCCCTGGTCTCCACATCCTTGGCATTGTTTCGTACCTAACTCCTGCTCAGTGTGATCGTTACCTTACTGCTAAATAGTAATTTATAAATTTGTACGATTTCCACCCTATGGATACAGAGTGTTTTACTGATCACGGAATAATTTTTAAGAGGTACCTATTATTTTATATATAGGTTGCATATTTTTATCAGTACCTAAGTATGTTCCATATAAAGTGCTCATACTCGATCAAAATCCTATCAATCTGATTATATTTTCACGATTGGTTCAGTGTAGCATAAGTTCAGCAGGTATTTCATTTCAGAATCATCTTTAAAACATGATCAAATGTTTGTCTTATCACAATAAAGTGAAACTAATATTTTTAAAGAAAGGGAAATTCTTCCAGTCCAACCTTGACTTAAGAAAGTTTAAAGTTTGATGCACACTCAAGAGCCAAAGTCTGAAACTCTAGGAAATGAAACTATTTTTCCAGATTTAAATCGCGTATATTTGTTTTATCAAACAAATCAACGTTTCCAGGTCCTATGGTCACGGTTAGAGTTAACCTGCAAAAGGGCCCGAGACGTCGGTTTGTTTGAAAAAACAAATATACGCGATTTAAATCTGGAAACATAGTTTATTTCCTATGTGTAACAATCGCGGAAACCTAAGAACTCGATCTGAAACTCTATTTATCCCTTTAGCTTTAGATGTGATGTAATCGTTGTTTTATTGGCTGTGCAACATTTTAAACAATTTAGAAGCCAGACAGGTTTTTCAACTTAATTATCGCACTTGATTGAAACAGGCAAAAAAATTATCACGTGACCAAAGAAACATCTGTAATACTTACCACATTTGTGTTGGGTAAGTGAAGGTTCAAATCTCATTTGCAAATAACTATCGCAACTACATCTATCGATATCTAATCTAGCTAACTAACCCCACGTATAGTGGTCTATTCAATACAAAAACTATCGAATTATCTACGCCACGGCGATTCGGCGACCTTAGTATAAGTTTTCAAATATGTAAACTTAACTATCGCGGTTTGCGTTAAGATTTTAATTTAAACCTTATAAATATAATAATGAAGATCCAAATAAAGATCTTAACGCAAACGCGGTACTTTTCAAGGATGACAAATTTATACTCAGGTCTCAGTATCTAAACCATTACCTACAGAAATATACATAATTGCTTAAAATGTGGTGTTATAAGTTTGTGTAGGCCTTCGATATTAAAATTTATCTACGGCATATTTTGGCACTTGTTTATCGTTTTATAGGCAGTGCTAACAAAAATTCCATACAATTATCTGAGCCTTCACGTATCGCTTCTCACAGGAGTATGTTAAAGAATTTGCCCTTTCGAGAACCAGCCATTCCAGAATAGGCCTCTATGATAGTAATCATTAGTCGACTAAGTCGCCCCTGTGAGAGGCACACGTAATTCATGTTCAATATGCGTTACAAAAATGTTATGTTAGCTTTTGCTTGAGCGTTTATGCTTAGACGACAAGGTGAGATACGTCGGGGGTGTAAGCCGGGAGGTAGCGGGGGACTCGGGGCTCGTCTCTTCGACGCGCGCCGCGGTCCACAGCTAGGCTGATGCTCCCTGCCTCTTTGACTCCATTCGACTTGGCACGCCGCTGCGAGGGCAGGATCGAAGCACGCATCGATTTCCGCTTCTGCAACCATTAAACTGCCTGTGGTCAAAGTCGCACGAGCATTTATAGTGCTACCACGAAGTTTTCCACCCATGACCATAAGGCTCAATTTACATTGCGGCGGAACGAAAGCGCCAATTTCGGTTCGCTGGAATGCATTCGCGGGAATGCTCCAACACTCGCGACTGCGCCTTGAGGCTGTAGAGTTTGATACTGATTTTACGCTCGTATCTAGTTTGTACGTTACACAATTAACCCTATAGTTCATTACGCTATGTACAATTTCGTTACGAAAATTTGCTTCCATTCCGTTCCGTCGCAATATAAATTGAGCCTTATGGAACATACGTTCCAATCGTCGTAAGTATATCGTGGAATCTCATGCGTCTCATTGTTATTTTATTGGATAAGTTATCTATTTGTGTGACTCTTGTGTAAGTAGTTTTCTTTGAAGGCTACTACGAGTTTAGGTTCTTACATTAGGGATGTTTGTTAGACATTGCCGTCTAAATACGCATGCATGTGGTGATGCTAGGAGAACGGTACGGTTTCCAGGCACAAATAGGGGAAAGGCGGACGGGACAAGGGGCGATAATGTCGCTAGTTTCGTGGTAGCACCTGTTAACTCAATAAGCCGGGTGAGTCTACTTACGACAACGATATCTATCACCGCGTCCAGCTAGTTGCTGATGGTGATCCATAAGCAGCGGGGACTAACGTGATTGATATTAACATTCTAGATGAAAATGAAGCGTTTATTTGCTACATTCATAAATTGGTCCTTGAATAGGTATATTTATATGGGTGTGAATGTGTAGTGATTGCAAATGGTCGAAATCTTTTGCCCTTTATAGTTTGCTCTCGTATTTGAAGTAGTCCGAGTCGGCATTCGCCCTGTTTACCTCTACTGCGCCTCGCCACCGGTCCGCTGCATGGCGCGCAATCTCCATTCGCTTCTGTTTCTTGATCTGGTGCCGCTTGTACACGACTTCAATGACAATCAACACAATCCCGCCGATGATGCCGGCGAGTACTAGAATGAACACGCCGGCCATGTTCTTTAACCCCAGAGTGTTGGGTGTCTTTTCATTCTCCTCACAGTTTAGCAGATTGTTTCGTAAAATCCACAAGTTGTCCAGAGATTCCATTATACCACCTAAAAGATGTAGAATGTTATTAACAATAGTTTAAATTATAATGTATACATGGAACATAATCAATTAAATATAGCAAGCTACGCGGTTTCTTCGGCATGTCCCTAAATATACGAAAAATAGTCACGTAGGTACCTAGATAAATTATGTTTTCGCGTGTTGGAAATGGGACACAATTATGCAGAAAAGATTCAGCGTAATCGAATTCCTTAAACGTGACTTATTAACAATGGTCGGAAAAAGGTGTTCTACATATCGCACTTGACAACTAACATAAAAAAAATTGTGTTATATTTTATCTCAAAATTGCGTTATATTAATAATTTATCTCCAAAATTTCGCTATATTTGTATGTCATTCGTATACGATTTCATTTCAAAATGACAGGATAACGCTGTCGCTTTGAAATTAAATAGGTAATATTAATATAACTTAGAGCAATTTTGAGATAATACTATGTTAGTTGTCATGTGCGATATATAAGATACATGTATAGATATGGCTACAAGGAGCGAAATAAAAGTTGTTAAAACCACCTAATATTAATTAGAATTTGCGAATACCGATTTCCGGAGATGGTTTTACTGCATCGTAAGACAAAACACTAACCTAGGAAGTCGAAGTTGGATTTTAAAGTTAATTTTTCTGTTTACAACACCTAAGAATCATACTAATGGAATGCAGAACTACCTAACACTATGTAAATATCAAGGAACAGAAATAAGGAAATCCTAAATCTGTGTAGCAAATTGAGCGAATGATAGCTATAGTTAGCTTACTTTCGTGGAAGTCAAGAATCGCGAGCGTGACAAGGTCCGCCCAGGGTGATCCCTTCTGCAAGCCAATGCCATAGCCGGAGCGGCCAAATAATTCCCCCGCTGTTACCAGCTCGCAATCCTGCGCAGCCTCGAACTCCAGTCGCGAAGAGTCCCAGATGAATGCCATCAATTTGCTGTGAGTAAAATTTTATTACCAGGCTTATAGCATAGTACAATAAGACAAATATGGTAACCCCGTACAAACGTAGTAGCGCGCAGTGGTGCCAGGGGGTCTACTCTCGATCTCCGTCCGACATCCGTCCGAAACAATTACTGCCAAATAAGCAATACTTGACGAAATGAAAAGATGGGTGATGCGAATAAAGCTTCATACTGGATACTTACATGGCTTTCAATTTTGTCGAATATTACTTATTTCACAGTAATTGTTTCGGACGGATATCAGACGGAGATCGAGAGTGGAGCCCTGATAAGGCGATTTTTCGTTTTTTAGGCTACCTCGAGGGGTCGCGCGGCGACTAAAAATGTGTTCGGCGATTCGACGATATTTACGCTATGTTTGAAATAGGAAAAGGCGATTTTATATAAATATATATTTTAATAAAATGTCTGGGGAATTACAAATTTGATTGGGGATTTTGTGGGGAATGGAGTTGTAAAATAACTAATTTGGGGGTTGGAGTAATTCTACGTGAATGGAGTGACCATGCCTACTTGTCTTATTATATAGATAGTTTGTATTCACAGAAGCTAGACAAGAGTGGCGAACTGTAGTCTCTGTTCTCCAATCAGCCATTATTATTATTTTTTTGCCGTAAACGGTACTTTAATGCTTTGTTTGGTAAACAACAAAAGACTTGTCCAAACATATTTACGTATATCTATGACTGCGGTCACAACCTAGCTGATCGATCGACCATAGAATAAAACTTATTGGTACAGGATTTTACCGAATGTATTCTATTTCAATCTGTGATTGTATTCTTATAGAGTGGTTTTTATACAAAAAAAAAACAAGAATTGCATAATGTTTCGGGTCGCATTGAATGTCCGCAGTTTATATTGATCGTTTATGAAACATTTATAAGAAAATTTTAGCGATTTTGAAACAATTTTATTATATAATAAAAATATATAATAAAAACTTTT
Source organism: Hyposmocoma kahamanoa (assembly GCF_003589595.1). NCBI lineage: Eukaryota > Metazoa > Arthropoda > Insecta > Lepidoptera > Cosmopterigidae > Hyposmocoma > Hyposmocoma kahamanoa. The sequence goes on from NW_020656077.1 coordinate 3,350,349, forward strand.
TGTAAATTGTCAAAATATGCGTATTTAATCGATCACAAACAAGTATCAAAGTGAATGAGACGCTATTTAACCCTTTTCTGAACCGTAAAAGCGTTTACCGTAAAATTAAATATTACAGTATGATAGTACCCACAGGGTACCCCGTTTCGCTACATGTGTATCAAAAAAAACTACGGGCTTTACGGTGCGATTTCCAAATGCTTTCTATGTCAAAGTCAAATAATCTTTATTTTATAGCAAATTACACTTGAAATCGTCATACTGATTAAACTCTATTGCTCATTCGTAAGGCAGATTCCCCTGAGGAGAATGATCAAGAAAGCCTAGGGGATGCTCTTTGCAAATATACATTTGAATACATTTATCATAATAATATTTAATCTAAAAATCTTAGATCGAGAATACCTGAAAGAGCTAAACGGTGAGCCAAATGTACCTTCGTTGCCGCCTACTGCTTTTATAAGGCTCTAGATAGACAGACTGCATTTGAACTGCACTCCGACTGCAACTTTGTGTTTGAATGCAGTTCAAAAGCAGTTGGTCCGACTGCATTTGAACTGCACGGCGACCGTGGAGCCCGATTGCAGTCGGTGTGCAATTGGCGTGCAATCCAACGAAACGGTTGAATGCAGTTCAAATACAGTTGGACCAACTGCATTCAAACTGCAAATTTGCATTTGGAGTGCAGTTGAAATGCAGTCTGTCTGTCTAAAGCCTAAATCAACAACGTACTGACAAAATTTAACATTTTATATTGAATCAATGTTAGCACCACGACCAGAAAAGTACCGACAATATTTAAGCAAAACATGAAAGGTTTAACCATGAATAAATTGCGTTTCCCTTTGAACGATTCAAAAAGTATATATATAAATATAGAACAAAACTATATTTTTAAAAACTATCTTTTGTTTGCGTGTTTCTCCCCTTTATTTTTTTCCATGCCACACGGTCGTTTAATTTTTTATTTTTCATCAATATCAGTCGGTAACTTGGGGAAAAAGGGTTTTCACTGTTAGGTATGTAACCCGAAACGTTTAGATCTAAAAAGTCTATTTTAATGGCTAGAAATACTTTAGTTACGCGAGCAACTTTGACTAAAGGTCGATAAAATACCGTGCGTTATATTTGTTACCCATTCTTGACGTCCTCGATGGCTTGCTCAGCGTTATCGTAGTTATTCGCCTCCATGGTGCGGTACATGTTGGAAAGTTCCACCTGCCGTCTGAAGTACATGTCCACAGCGGAACCCTTCACCGTCGCGCAGGTCAGGTTTTCCATCGTGTTCCGTAACTACACACAAATTATTTGTTACACAGGTAATATATACCTACGTACGCGAAATGCAATTTTGTATTAATCTCAACAGCGACTTATTTAATGTATTAAAGGAGTAGGATTCGCTCTGGGCCTTTTGGAGGGAAAAGTGTCGTTTTTATTTTGACTTTCAATTATTTTGTGAAATCTAGTTTAAAGTGGAATAGGATAGTGCTATTGTGCCTTATTCGAAGATTAAAACGCGAAATTATACGAATCTCGAACTAAAATACCCGTATCGGCCCGTTCTAAGGAATTCCGAGTCAATCCAAGCACGCCGCCTCAAATTGCCTATCCTCTTTGTGGTGGCCATATTTACAGAAATATAATTAAACGCATTGACTTACAAATAAATGGACGACGGGTCTAATACAAAAACCACGAAAAAAATGTCCCAAGTCAACCTATTCGAAATTTAAATTGTTATGTCATCGCAGTATCGCGCTGTCCGTAGAACAAATGAAGACTAAAGCGGAGTGTCGCGCTCTGTATACGATTTTAGCGCCTTACAAGTGCGGACACTTTTTAGCGCGGACCCGACGTCCATATAATTGTAAGTCAATGATTAAACGTTTATGTTTTCGGCTGAAGGACTTTGTTTCCGTGGCCAGCAATAATTTAAAAAAAATTAAAGGAGTAGGGTATAAAATTGAAAGTCCTAGAAACATGAAAACTTGAGGGTATGTTATTTTTATTTAGTGTAGCGTACTAAGAACGGATATTTCAAAATTCAACATCAAAGAGGGTGAAAAAGGGTAAAAATGTTTCAAATTTACCCCTAAAAAGGGGCGAGATGGGTTGTTAAAGTTTGTATGAGAATTTTTAACACGTAGGTATTGCTATTTGCTTCAAACTTGATTAAGATATATTAAATATAAAATAAATAAATACGTGACAGTGTGTTTTACAAAACAAACCCCTAAATGGGGGTAAGTTAGACTTAAGTATTTTTAAAAAACCTTTTCTATAGAAGATCGTATTCCTTACATTTGTAAACTTGGTTTACATATATTAGGCTTTCGTAACACTTATCCAGGGTGCCCGCGACCATTGTGTTCTATTGTATAATTCACTTTGTTCGTGCGTGAGGCAGTAATAATAAAGTTGAAACGTTTTTTATACATACTCTTGCATCGTTGATACCGGTAAGTTTGGTCTTTGGTCGCTCCAACACGAGGAAAGCTGCCAGATTAGCAGTGTAGGAGGCAACAATGATCATTGCGAATCCAGCCCATACCATGCCCAAAACGCGAGCTGAGAAACTGCGGGGAGTTCCTAAAAACATAAATAATTACGCTGATTACTTACAGACCTAGACACTAGCGTCTTTTGAGTGTCAGCGTCTTGCCAACGCACGCACAGCGGCCAGAGCGTCGTCGACGAGACGACGTCGGCGTCAGCCGCGCGGCAGCGGCGGCGGCGCAACGCCAGCACGGCGTAACTGTACCCGACGTTCGGCACCATTCCACAGTCGTCCAGTGCTGCCTAGCGAAGCCCGATTGTGAATGATTTCAATATTCGACACGTTAGTAATGTCATTCGAATGCCAAATTAGTTACCTACTAATTTTCGTATTCGAATGATTTGAACGATCATTCATTACTAATTAGTAGTATTAATCCATAGATTCCATAGAGCATTTCTGCTCGTGATCATCTAGTCCTCTCTGATATATGATAAACACTGTAAATGTGACGGGGACAGGGATATTTTGTGGTATGGACATGATGAATTAGGTGTTCCTATATAATAATCATTCGAGTCGTGCACCCAACCGACTATAAGGCATTTGGTATTGATAAATCATTCAACTAGAGTCGGATGATTGTGTTTGGATTCGACTTATTCGAATGATTTACCCATTCGAATGATTAGTGTTAGTATCATTCAAAGTCGCGCATTGCAATTGCTGGCGTTGCGCCGCCGCCGTGCAGACGTCGCCGTCGTGTCAAGTTAATGCTATACGTGCGTTGGCAAGACGTTGTCGCTCGAAGGACGCTAGTGTGGGGTGTCTCTTAAACAGATTATACTTATTTATTAAATACGTATGTATTATAATAAATACGTGTATAGTATCCAAAACTACTTGCCATTCTGACGCAGAGGCGTGGCAGACTAGTATGCCAATCGGGTCTCTGTCTCGGGTTCGATTCCCGAACTGAGAGAAGTATTTGTATGGCCTACGTTTAAATCTTTCGTGAGTTTGGGTGTAATTTGTGGTTGTATATGTGTGTGTCCACGGCACCCATGACAGTAGGGTTTCCCTAGTGCGAGGCCATGAGTCTGTGTTATTTATTATATTTATTTTATAGTCCAACAAATTAAGAAAGTGAAGCAAGTAAAATTTAATGAAAATTTCATTAGATACGACAACTGACCTTCTCCAATACCGCTATTCAACAGCACTCCCCAAGCAAACCAAATCGCACTAGAAAGATTTAGCGCATCCTCTTCAGTACCATCGATGTTAGCAAGCTTGAATCTTCCAAATGGGGAGAACCTGTCCAATAAGTACAAGACCAGCGCCACGACATGGACTGAAACCATCACCAGTATCCAGAGAGTGTTGGAAAATGGTTGCAAGAATGATACTAGAGTGGAAGATCGCGATGGCTGCGAAAAAAAAAAACAATTATTTTCTCTTTTTATTTACTTTTTTATTTTCGGCACTCGCAAAAAAGGCTAAGAATTTTCTTATTTCCTCTACGATCGGTCAAGAGACGGGGCAAACAAATCGTGCACCCGGTGGTATGCGATACGTCTGTCTATAACAGTTGCAGAGCTTTAAATCACAAAGATCTGAGAGGTACCGCCACTACGCCCGTCACCCTAAGACGTAAGTTGAAAAGTCCCATGTGACTGCGATTTCACCAGCATCTTATCCTTCAAATCGCAGTAATGCTCACATCATACACATGCGCACAAACACACACACACACTCATACATACACAATAACATACTCACGCACTTGCACGTATATTCTTCCCAGTATAAGGCGCTACGTACTACTTAAGAACATATTGATGTAATTTTATCTGAGTTGGGAGGCCTGGAGACCTAAAATACAAATCTTTGATTTAGTTTAGGCTCCAGCTTTGTTGACAAATGTACTTTGTTCTGTAAAATATTTACTAAGTTATTCATAAGTACCTTGTACTGAGGAAGGAGAAATAAACGATTTTTATTTTTTATTTTTATTATTATTCCTGCTTGGCTGCAGAAATAGATAAGGTAAAGTGGCAGTACTTCCCTGGACGAAATCATTCACAAGGAACTCCACTGCTGCTAAAAAAGGAGCTCTACTCTACTACTCAATTTCACAAGACATAAAAACGATATAATATGTTTTCGTTAGTCGTATTTAGATTCCTATGAAAAGTTGTAGGTAACTATCACCTTTTTTTCCAGAATCGTAATGCCTTGATACTTAAACGGTTTGCTGAATTCTATAAATTCTGCCCTTTCTGGGTTGATTGTCAATGGTGCTACGATCATGTCTGCTCGTTCATAGACCAATTCCCCTGCAAACATAAAAATATTATTGTAATATCACTCGAAATTTGATTTGGCACTGAGTAGGTACTTATAAGCATTGCGTATGGGAGCGATTAACGTTAAAATTTTGAATATTTCCACTTTTATTGTTTAAAAAGTTATTGATGCCGTTTTACTCATTGGGTAACGTACTTGCGATATTAATTTAAAGGTTTTTGATATCTCTTATATTTACGGAATTATCACCCGGATGGGAACACTTGATTATTACTCCATGTATATCGATGGGTCCTACATATAAGGGCCAAACGAACCATTTGATAATTTCGACTTTTTAGTGGGAAATGCTTCATTTCATTATAATCTATAAAGTAGCGTAAAATCAAAGTCAAACATATTAAAAGAGAACTCGAAAAATCTTGAAAATATACCAGATAGAAAGTTTGGAAGCCTCTTCCGTAAAATTGTGATTTTGCGCTTTGACCCTTATACTTTGGACCCATCGATATAGACGAGTACTCTTAAAGACAGTATTACCTATAAGTCCAGTCCATTCTTTCTTCGATCCAGGCATAGATAGATTCCGAACGACGAAGTTCCCAAACTGACCATCAGGTGACAGAGCCAATGAGTACGTAAAGTTGATAGCTTTCGATAAATGCCTCAAGAGGTCCATACAGAATCCTTTGCAGCAGTACAACGTATCTTTAAAATCAAACTTCAGTTAATCGAAAGTTTACGTCGTTATATTTTATTGTAATCACCTACTTAAGTTTAATTTTGCATTTAAGTGATTGTTGATTACTTACCAGTCGCGTCACTTGTGTTGTAATGAGGACAGGGAATCTCATTCGGTGTACATTCAGCTTCTATTTCAACTTTCCGCGCATAGACGAAAGGTGTTTCTTCTATCGTTAGCACCTGCAGAAACGAAATCACAATGGTTTTATTGTTACAACAATTAGGAGGGTTATGTTTTTCAAGTGTATGTATGTATGTATGTATATCCCACAGACATATATATGTCTATGGTATATCCATTTCTTTTTCACGCTGTACAGCCTAAACCGCTTGATGGACTTTAACATATGATGTGTCATTAGATTCCTCTTGATTGTGGGAGTGTCATAGGCTATAAAAAAATTATCAAATTAGTGAGGGGTAATATTTATTTTTTATTTTTCCAACTAAATATTTTTGCTGTCGGGCTTTTGTCTTTGTAAATAATTTTTACACTTGTTATATCTCCATATGTCAATGATAAAGCCTTGTTTTTATTGAATCATACCTTTAGGTGCGTTGGTATCATAAACCCTTCTGGTTTCGAAGGACTCCGACCCATCCAAATGATCTCGCTTTCTTTTAGTTCTAATCTCATTTTTTGAGTATCCTAAAAGCAAATTGACAAAAACTATTACGATATTTTGATTGAATAGTCTGGTCCTCTATTTTAACAGGAAACAGTGCAACATGATCTAGGTAGTAGTGGTGTAGTGTTAGCAATGGGGGCGTCGGAGAGCGCAACCGAGCCCTAACTAGTCAAAATTTTTTTTTAACTTAAATCTAGAAAATAAATGCCACTATTTGAGAAAACGATATCCTGAACAACACAAAGGTGTCGACGACAGGCGAACTTTTATTGACTTCAGGGTATTTTTTATAATATGTAGTGTCGGGACGAACAAGTCGTGCGCCTGATAGTAAGCTACACGCCTGTCCATGACAGTTGCAGTGCGACTCAGAGCTACAAAACCGCAAAGACCTGAGGGGCACTGCCACTGCGCCAGTTTCCCTGGAACATAAGTTGACAAGTCCCATGTGCTTGTAATTTTACCAGCACCCTTAACCCTTCAAAACTGGAACGCAGTAATGCTGACATCGTTGCTTGGCGGCAGAAATAGGTAAGGTGGCAGTGCTTCCCTGGACGAACTCTTTCACAAGGAGCCTTACTGCTACTGAAGTGCTGCGTAACATTTCTACTGCATGACATTTCGAGATAATTTACTACTTTCTGAAATGCTGTAGTTGCTTCCCACTACTGTGAGATGTCGTAATAAGCTACCAAGGCTCATTGGTCTTTTACAAGCTGCATTTTCGTTATCGCGAATCGAAGTAAAGCACTTGCCTGTTGTTCAGTTGAGCTATGTTACCCATGCCGTGAGTGTTGGATGTGAATGTCATAAAAAATGTTAGCGCCATTACAACGGAGGAAAGTTGTAAACGACCTTTTGTACCTATTATAGGAGTTAGCGGTCCCGCTTTATGATAGACGTGTAGAATTTTCGTACCTTAGAATAGAAGTATTTTCCTACAGCCACATGTTCTCCTTGAGCTCTAACGTTCACCATGTCGTATTCAGCATGGACCCTGTCTCCATGGTCATCGAAAGCCACGTGGCCTGTGGCCCCATTCTCCAAGCTCTGCTTTCGGATGTAATCAAACAGCAGCCTTCCTGTTGTCCAAATGGATCCAGAGTTATCACAGTCTGAAGGTGGTGCGTGGATCTCCTCAGAAGTGTTCATATCACGGATTGCAGACGCCAGAACGTAACTGTAAACAAATGCTTAGTCAAATATGACATAGATTTGTGCAGTACCAGTGTAGGCTCGATTCGACGAACATTTACTAAGCAATACTTTAAATAATGATCTACAGAGATAGATAGATAATGAGAGCATTATTTTGTTTCCTGTCTATAAGATGTGCGTGTTGTTGATTTTGCTATGTAGGGTCCAATATTTTTCCTTCTTTACCCTTTCCTTTTTTTCCCCTGTATTGGCAAGTGTACCTGTTCTCAATGTGTAAAATAATATTATGTTGTCTACATTTCAATAACAATGTTTTAGTTTCTGCTGACTAAAAATTTAACTTATTTTTTGTGCTACTTCTGGAGATTTGTGATTATTATTTTCACCTGTACATGACATATGCCTATTGTTAAAAATTCGCTGTAATTCTTCCAAAAATAAATAAATATTTGGGTAAAGTAGTGTAGGTACCACGTGTTCGATCATACTAGTTAAAATGAAATTTGTTACTCCCTTGTTCATCAGTCTTACATAGAATCTTGAATATGAGCGTGTTCATTAGTTGCGTTGACGAGACGTAATCCCAGAAGTCCTTCTGGTGCATTAGCAGCGTCCAAGGCTTGTTCAGTGACCATCCATACGTAACCAGCCGTGGTCATGTTCAAGAAAGTCGCGTCTCGAAAAATTATTTCCGCGTCTGTTTTACTGCAAGAAATCATAACGAAAAGAATAATTGTAACTTTTATCGAAAAAAAACCGACCACAAAAGTTCGTGGAATTACATCTATTTGCCAAGTTACCGTTAGGTTACCGGAAACTGCGCAAAACCGGATTTATTTACCCTAGTTTGCCACTAGGTGGAATATTTTCTTCAAATTTAAATGGGACCAAAACTGAGGTACCCTCTTTCCAACAAAAAAGAATTATCGAAATCAATTTACAGAGTATTCGCGTAACATACAAACAAAAAAATATATAGTAGAATTGAGAAGCTCCCCCTTTTTTGAAGTCGGTTAAAAAGCACTAAATTATTTAGTCATATTAATTATTATAAGGGCGTTAAAACCAAAAATAAACATTTGTAACAAACGCATAGAAAAATTGGTAAGGTCTGCTGACTCGATCTATTGCTCCGAGTTCTGATTCTGAGATTCTTCTGAATCAGAATCAAATTCAAATTCAAAATAATCTTTGTTTCATAGGTAAGCATTATTACACTTGAAATCGCCACAATGGTTAAACTCTACCGCTCATTCGTAAGGCAGAGATTCCCCTGAGAAAAATGAGCAAGAAACTCTAGGGGTTGCTCTTTATAAATAACATTTACAATATTTTTTTATTTTATTTGAAACATCAGAGATCGAGACTACCTCCATGAGCTAAACGGGTTACTACCACGGATTTTTGTCATCCAAGTACGCAGAAGTTGTATAATAACCGTTTTTCTTCGACTCTTATAAGATCTAAGGAAATTTTCCTTGTGTTCGATCTTTGTATTAATAACAAATTAGTGGAGTAATTTTACCAACAATAAATTAATATCGCACTGCTATTACAATAGTGTAGCGTATCAAAATATGTGAAATTCAAGATTATACTATATTAAGATATTGCTAGACATAAAATTTTAATCTCTACGGGTCAATAAAACCTTCATTAGAATATTGTAAGAAACAATTGAAAGATATCTACTTAACTCAAAATGAGACAAACTTTTTATGACCTTATTCTGGATAAAACAGTACTCAGAAATACGATATAATTTTTTTTTTCCTTTTTTTTAAATATAATTGACAAGTAGGAAATTGTTTAGATGTCTGTAATAAACTTTAACCTATACATAAATTTGAATAATCTTTAACGAGAAGTGAGTAATTCGTTTTCCATCAATTCTGAAAAAAATAAACTTTTTGAGTTAATACACTTTTGCATTAACAGTGTGTTATCACGTTAGTAAAACAATAATATTAATTACAATCAATACTACTTTATTAATTTACTATTTTTTTTTTAATAATTATATATGAAAATGCTACTTTGAAGAATGTATTCAAAAATTTTACCTGGCATACATTAAAAAAACTCTTGCTTGTGCGTTTTTCACCTCCATAAGTTTGTTAGTAAACGAATCCAGTCCAGGTTCGAATTCAATTACTTGTTCCACTACAACCTTACGGTCTACATCTTCATCGACGCTTTGCGAAGTAGTTTGGAACCTACAAAATATCCGAATATCACACGGTTTTACTCGGTTTTACATTCAAGCATAGAATAAAATGCTTCGAATTTGAATATTTTACATTTTATCCGTCGTAGCACTAACAAATATAGGTAATAAATACCGCTTATTCCCAGTCGTCACCATTGATTTTGTGCCCACTGGCGACAAATGGGAAAAAAACCACATGTTACCAGATGAAAACAAACGGGATAAAAAAATCGCAGTTGTTGCCAGTGGTGATTTCTATTGGCGACAAATGGGAAAAAGCCCATAGAAGAAAGGCATAAATGGAATTATGTCAAAGGCGTTTAGATTCTGAAAAAAATAACCCACATCCTCTCCAACTCTTGTAACTCTATCGGCTAATATTATAGACAGAGTTACAAGAATTGGAGCGGATGTGGGTTATATTTTTCTGTATCTAATGGAGCTAAACATTTTTGACGTAACTCCACTTATGCCATTCTTCCATTAGGGGTGTGTATATGTAACCAAGTGGTGACAAATGGGATAAATAGATCGTTAGTGGCGAGATTATTTTTTTTGGCTGATATTGTGATAAGTCGCAAAGAACAACTTATCGTACTTTTCTTAAAACCATTACATTGATTTGTAAATAAATCGAACTTTCGTTTCTGGTTATTCATGAAATCGATTTTTTCTGTACATTTTCATAGTTAACGTACCTGCCGAGGATAGCCCGGCCGTCGGTGTCGGAACTGTGGATTATGATGACCTTCATATAATTGAAATATTTCAACACGTCCACCCATACATCTGCCTGATGCGAATAGGGAGGTACAGTACGCAAAAATGACACGTGTATGTTCTTATCGGAAAAAGCAGAATCCCGTGACGATATACCGATGACTGGGATGTGATAGAAACCGCTTGTGTAGGAAACTGCAGCTGGAGACAGATCCCCAGTCAATGGATGAGATACAACGACCGCATATACCTAAAATGTTAATACATTAAAGAAACCTTGAAGGAAACGCTTGGTTGTACTTAATGCGGAACTGATCTACTTACCCTGTGCGCTATAAGGTCCTTGCAAACGTTCAAAGCTGTCTTTATCGGATTAGGGTCCATGAGAATAGAATAGTCGTGATAAGTCACTCCTTTTGGTACGTATTTATCTTTGAAGTTGAGGTTCTAAAAATAAATCATTTACTATTAACCAAGAGTATCAACATCGACTAATATTGTAGACAGAGTTACAAGAATCGGAGAGGATGTGGTTTATATTTTTCTGTATCTAGTGGAGCAATAAAAATTTTTGACGCAGCTCCACTTATGCCATTCTTCCATGAGGAGTGCGATATGTATGTCCTACTTGCTTTGGGTTCCTCAAAAAAAGCAAACAAATTATATTATTATATTACTCATAGTATTCGTCAATCGGTCATAATTACATGCATTAATATTACTAAGGCATTAAATCATTAATGACGGCGTCAAAAATGTCTTACAGAAATGGTATCCTTGAAGAAAGCAACTGACTCGTTGCTAGAGAGGACGCCACCGACATTATAGTAGGTAGGGTTGGAGAACCTTCGCCGGTCGATTTCGGCCGCGACGAGCTGACTGCTGGCCACCGCAGCCAGCACCACGGCGTAAGACCACATCCTCTCTACACACAATACACAAATAAACTTGATATTAATCGTTAAATGGGATCAGTAACAAATCGCCACAATTGTTAGAGTAAAACAATTCAAAGAGAGGTAGGCACAGAGAAATGCGCCTCAAATTCATTGCACGATATTGATAACTATGCTTTTAAAATAAAGTATGCTCTCTTGCTATAAATTACAACTGCCTCTGTGGCCGAACAGTTACCACGCTGGTCCGCCACGTAGAGGTCCCGGGTTCGATTCCCGGGCCGGGAGAAATATTTGTACCTAAGCCCTATATTTATTTCTCTCGTGAGCTTGCGTGTAATTTGTGGTGTTCATTGTGTGTATCCATGGCACCCATGACACAGGGTTTCCCTATTGCGGGGCTACGAGTGTGTACGTCATAAAAGTTATTTAATTGAGCTCATAATTTCCTAATGTATATATTACGGAACACGGGATAACAATTAGGTTGTCTTATTTGATACGATCGCAATTAGGCGCCGTCGCAAATCGAGACATCTACATCAAAACGTTAATTCAGAAAGGCGAGTACTCGCCGGTGAGGGAGGTATTCGTAATGTAATGCTCGAAAACGAATCTTCAACGTTACCTAGATTAGGTACAGGTGGTACAGGTGAAAGTTTGCGGCGAGCGCTCTTACGTTGAAATAAAAATCTAAATTTTTCTGCATGATTATGTTAAAATAAAATAAAGGATTTTGATCCTCTCACGTAGTATAAAGCTATGTGGCATTTGCCTGGTTTGTTGTTAGCCTTTGTCCTACGAATATAAAGACGTCTACATTATTTTAGTGAATAATATAATTATTCTGACTATCCTTCACATATTAATGACATATTGCTTCAAAAAAGCTGTGGTAGCCTAATAGTTGACTCGAAACTCGATTTACAACAAACATTTATTTAGTAATTATTATAGCTTTTTTATTTTATTTTACCTAAAATTGTTTGTCTTTTAACAACTTGTCATTCTTCTTTCATTATCGATATTGTACCTACTTGAAAAGTCTATGTGAAGTCTTTGGTTTCACGCTACTTAAAAACTCTATGGAGTCTTTGATATAGGTAACAGTTGGACAGACCTACTGGTAATCGTAAATCCTATTTGTTCTGTTAACAGAAAAAATGGGAAGAAAAGTACCAGTAATCCTGTCAACAGAACTGTGCAACAGTACTAGTGGAAATAGAGGGTTTAACCTACCGCTTTGAGCTGAACTTTGAGTTTCTCGGAATTCATGTGCGAATTTAATTTGAAATTGACCATGAGTTTTTCGGTGCAGAAAAACATCGCGATCGCAGATTTCACTATACGTAAAAGAAAGTTCATAACTCTCGAAAAACTGAAGTCTCCAACCCGCATTAGGCCACCGTGGCGGACCACGGCCTATACCCTCTCCTGAGAGGAGACCCGTGCCCATAACTGGGACGTACCTATAAATGGGTTGATGTTGTTTGTTGTATTGCCTCATTAATCATTGCTCAATCAAGTTTTAGCTAATTTGGTCTGTTAGATCAGAAAGTATCAAGTTGTTACTGTCAAAACGCTCAACTGTAAAATCGCGATTTTACAGATGTTTGCAGACAACCACTTTTTTTGTAATATCAAGTGACGGGACGAGCAAGTCGTGCGCCTGATGGTAAGCTACACGTCGGTCTATAACAGTTGCAGTTGCAGAGCTTTAAATCGCAAAGATCTAAGGGGCACTGCCACTGCGCCAGTTTCCCTGAAACATAAGTTGACAAGTCCCAAGTGCTTGTAATTTTACCAGCACCCTAGAGCGCAGTAATGCTGACATCGTTGCTTGGCGGCAGAAATAGGTAAGGTGGCAGTGCTTCCCTGGACGAACTCTTTCACAAGGAGCCTTACTGCTACTGCAGTGTTGCGCAGGTAGCAGCTGATTGTGCTATTGTAGTTCAATGTACTCCTCCTTCCTCCATACTACTGCATGACATTTCAAGATAATTTACTTCTTTCTGAAATGCTGTTGTTGCTTCACCGTCACCCTGAGATATAAGTTGACAAGTCCCATGTGCCTATAATTTCACCAATACCTTATCCTTCAAAACCGAATCGCTCTAAACCGGAACACAGTAATGCTAACATTACTACTTGGCGCCAGAAATATGTAAGATGGCAGTACTTCCCTAGACGTACTCTTTCACAAGGGGCTCTACTGCTGCTTACTCTTTGCTGTCTTCGAAATTTCATCGAAATGTCTCTAATAATAATATAATATTCAAATGGGGACTAAAAGTGCGATACTACGTCTAAGACTAGACAACAGTATAAGATAAGATATTTAAAGAAATGTATCTTATTAATGCGAAATGAAAAATAAACATGTTCGCTTTCTATTGACATGGTCGGGCTTCATCTGCAATTAAGTTAGTGGCGCGTGGTATTTAATCGATACCACAGTTAAGGCACCGATCACACTGCGGTTGAAAGTTTTTATGAGTGCGGTTTTATGAGAGATTGTCGGCACATTTGACGCTTGAATCGTACTTGAGGGGTTTGACCTTTATAAGCTTTGCCGAGTTTATAGCGCGCCGCCCCGGTCGTATTACGGGATGCATATTGTATGAAGATACGTAATGTAAAGTTTTGCCCCAGCGTGCTATTATTACATTCCCGATTTTGGAACGCGTTTGTGAATATATTGTACAGTCTAAAATGCAAATTCATTTTTTCGTGCCAATTTTACACTGGGTGTAGTATTAGCAAGTAATGCATGTACCTCAACTTTTAATAATCTCAGTACAGAATACTAAAAAAACCGACCAAAAAAATTCGTGGAATTACATCTATTTGCCAAGTTTTATTGAAATCCGTTACCGGAAACCGGATTCATCACCTACTATGCCATCCTTAGAGGTGGAATATTGTCTTCAAATTTAAATGGGACCAATACTAAGGTACCCTCTTTCCAACATAATAATCATCAAAGTCGGTTCACAAATATGTCGGAGTTATCGCGTAACATACATAAAAAACAGTCTAATGGAGAAACTCCTCCTTTTTTGAAATCGGTTAAAAATAATAATGACCAATGATCGGAATACGGTGTTACAAATGAGTTTTTCACGCCCTCTGTGGTCGAGTGATCTCTGAGGGAAATCCGGCCCGCGTTCAATCCCCGGTCGGGTCATTGTAGAAAAACTAACTTCTCTGTATTGTGTCGGGTCTGGGTGTTTGTGGTACCTTCGTTGTTTCCGATTTCCATAAGACAAGTGTTTTGGCTACTTGCTTTGGGATCAGAGCAAATGTGATATTGTCTAATATTAAGTTACTTTAATATTTAGTAACGAGTTTAGATACGTGTACGTATACGCGACGAGTGATATGGAGTGGTTAAAATCACCAAATGTTAATTAATTATTTTATTAGAAATCGGAATTTACGGAAATAGTTTTATTGCAGTATTACTTCAAACAAAGTATTGCTCGTAATTTATGAAAAAAAAAAGTTAATTTGGTGAAAGATTACTTTATCTATTACATTTATCATGGCGTCTCTAGAATTACTTTGAAATCCAACTTCAGCTTCCTCAGTCAGTAGTTTATCTGACTATGCAGCAAAACTAAAATAATTAAACAAAATAAAAAGTTACTAAATAAATTTAGTGTTTTTAACGGTAACCAATCATATCTATAGTAGTCCGAAATGACATTTTCTAGAAATAATGTTTGCTCGAATTTTACAATCTCGAAAGTAATTTTGAGAGGAAAATGTTTTTTCTTTTAAACCTAACTTAACTTAACCTAACCGAATCTAATCGCGTCTTTGCGATAAATATCCAACATATCCTGAAAGAACAACGGTTTCGTTATAATTCGGTTTTCGGTGTTAATGAAAATTCGAACAAACGTTATTTCGGAAAAAAAATTCGAGTTTGTGTCAGGTTACCAGTTTTAACCACTCTATGTCATTCCTATATCATATCTACTCATTTTTCCAAATGAATATCCTATTCCGGTAATTACTGATAATGACAACCATTGAAAACTTGCAACAATGAAATTTTTATTGTCTGTGCAAGAAATTTGCATATAATACTTAGTGGCTAGTCTAAGGGTCGTATTCCAGAACTCTACTCAATGCTCAAGTCAGGACTTGAGTATTGCAGTGAGCACTGAAAATCATACACAAGTCCTTGCCATTAGGGTCGTATTTCCAGTGCTTGTGTTTCCAGTGCAATCCTGACTTGAGCATTGAGTAGAGTTCTAGAATACGACACCAAGATATAATAATACTGACTGCACTCATGTTGCGCTCACTTTAATTCATATAAATAATAAAAAGAATTCTAAACCTTAGCGAGCGCATTATAAACCTTGTTGCAATGGGGTCAAGCTTCACTTAGCGTCTAAGTATTCAATCGACCCCGCCCTCACCCCTTTGATGAAATGATGCCAGAGGGAAACTAAACTTTAATGCATAGATATGTATACTCTTAGAATAATAACGCATAGAATGATAGTTTCATATCAAACGAACGGTCACAAGTGAGGCAAAAACCAAATTCATGTAGGCGTAAGCAACTTGTAACTACGCTCGTCGGCACGCACACAAATATACAAATAATAATGCCATGGAATAACATTTCCCTCAAAAGTGGGGAAATTGTATCTTGCTTAACTCATAATTAAGTTGAAGGTGCCTACAGATTTGCCCGACATTATCGATCAGGTGCCTACAGATGTGCTCGATTTTGTCGATCGTTACTGTCGATCGACAATGTCGATCAGGTGCCTACAGATATGCTCAGTTTTGTCGATGAAAAACGAATATAGCACTTATTTGTAAATCCAAGATGGTGGACACGATTTTTCAAAATATGCTATATGGGTATCCTTTTCGAGGTATTTGGGGATGCTCATTACGAATATGGCACTCATTTCTAAATCCAAGATGGCGGACACGAGTTTTCAAATAAATGCAATATGGGTATCATTTTCGAGGTACTTGGGGGTGCTCATTACGAATATGGCACTCATTTCTAAATCCAAGATGGCGAGCACGATTTTTTCAAAAAAATGCTATGTGGGTATCATTTTCGAGGTATTTGGGGATGCTCAATGTGAATATGGCACTATTTGTAAATCCAAGATGGCGGGCACGATTTTTCAAATAATGGCAAGTTGGGTATCGTTTTCGAGGTATTTGGGGGTGCACATTACGAATATTGCTTTTGTTTGAACTGTCGTGTTTGCCATCTTGGATTTAGAAATGAGTGCCATATTTGTATTGAACATTCCCAAACATCTCGAAAACGATACCCAACTTGCCATTATTCGAAAAATCGCGCCCACCATCTTGGATTTAGAAATAAGTGCCATATTCGAAACCTAAAACCGAAAATGCCATAAGCAAACATTAAAGAAAATAACTGTTAAAATAGATTAAAAAATCGCTTAATGCCCCCCTTTTAAGAAAATAAAATATTTCAATATAAAATATTTCGCTTGAGTTACGAAAAGAAAGACATATAATAAGCTATCAAAGTTGTACTGGTGGTGCCAACACTATAGTAGAAACAAATATATACTGTAAATTTAAATTAAATTTGCAATATGTGCTCCAATTCAAATAAAATTAAAATAAATAATTATTCAATAAAGCACGAACGCAGAGCCGTTAAAAGTATTATAAAATAATTAAGTGTCCCAATCACTTACAGGAGTTAACGAAAACATTTAATGTTTATTCAAGTAAATATTAGTTCAAGATGCGCAAATAAATCGAAATTACCAGGCACCACTAAAATTTACGTAATATAATTATTTTGATACAGAATAGCAAAATGAGGAGAAAAAAAAATTCGTTACTTTGCAACACTTTCGTATCTTGTTGCCGCGAAATTATTTTTCTGTTTTAGTGAATAATTACATAAAAATATGAGTTGAAACGCATTACTTACTTGTGAATGTGATGTTAGTGTCTATTTTATGTTTGTCTGTTCTATTTTTACACCCATTTACCGCACATTTCGTCATTTTTAGCAAACAATTTTGGAGCTGTTCGCGTTGCAATTTGACCTTGAGCACTAACAGCCCGCACGCTCCTGGGAGCCCGTTGGGAAGCCTTTAACTTGCCTCACTTAGCGTGTGCGGGCTAGGTTTCTATGCGTTATTATTCTAAGTGTATACTCTACATACTCTGGCTAGCTTACATAATCATGCGAATTGTACGAAATAGTATTATTCGTAGTATCGTTGCGTAATGCTGGTTCGTAAAGTCGAGTACCGTGTGTCTCGTACCTAAATAATAGGTACGAGATTTTAAAACTTAATTATGTAATTATTGCACACATTACTATATCTATGAGTATATTAAAATAATTAAACATATCCAATATATGTACTTATTTGTTAATTAGCCACGACAACGAACGAAAGTCAAACAAACGTTACGAAAAAAAAGATAGAATATAAATATGTCCGTGATTTTTCAACCAATCAGGAGGCATTGGAGCGGTTGTCTAGCGTCATATTCGATATTATAAATTGTTTTAAAATATTTCTTTTCTACCAAATGGTTACGTTTTCGTACATGTTTTAATAATTTGAATATGAATAATTTCACAAATATGGGATGTTATTCTATTCAGGAACACAGTGACGCGTTACCTTTTAATGCGTCACAAAACTCTTTTCTTTTTTTTAAACTCATTATAGCCCTGTGCTCAGAAATTTATCGAAAATTGTTCAGTTCTAGAGGATGAAGGTTCTAGCGAATACCATAGACAACAGAATTTTGATTCAGAAATAAAAAGAGCGCCTTTGCGATATGGTTTATTCTATAAATGGTTAATGCTCTAAGGGTTTTTTTCCATCCTCTAGGGGGTTTATGAAATTATAATTCACCTAGAGTACAGGAGTAGAAAAAGATACTTAATTATGTGAGTTTTCGGACTAAAAAGCATAAATTAAATCGCTCATTTAGTGCAACATTGACTTAATTGCAATTTTGGCATAATTGAATTAAGACTTAATTAATTACATATTAACATCCTTTATCCAAATTTGCCAAAATTACAATTACATCAATGTAGCACCAAATAAGCGAAATGTGAATACGTTTATTGCAGACCATTTGTTGACCGCGAGTTTAGAATTCTCGTCTTTGTATAGGGTACCTGCTAAATGTTATTCAACAAACAACAAACTATATAAAAATTTCAAAATTTATCGTAATTTATTGTGCATTGTTAAAATTACTTATTGGCGGAAAGTTTGAAACTTTTAAACTTTTTAAAACTATCATATACTGATAACTTACCGTAACGATCAGTTAATATTTAATTTTAATATCACTATCTAAGTAAATAAATACACAGCATAGTCTGAATTATTGTATGTACGTACGCTTAATTTTATTTAGAAACTTGAAACACTGTAACTACTATTGTTAATTACGCATAATTATGCTTATAATTTTAGATAAAGGTGTCGAAAAAATCTATAGAACTGCTTAACCATGTTATCTTAAGACAGTTTTGATTAGAAAACGCGTAGCATTTAAAATATGCTAAAAACTTTCATTGTTCTCTTCGTCTAGAGGAGTTAATGAAATTTGACTCGTACGTCGTAGCGTCCCTTGAAACCACTTATAGTTTCAGCCTCAACTATTATGCGTACATCTTTTATAGGCCTTAAGCGCGTTGACGATAAGCTTTACGTAACATTACGTAGCATGTAAAGACCGCGACCAAATTTAAATTAGGGGTTGAATAATTTCGGCACACCCATTTCCCTTCACCGTGTTTTTTGGTACGCTACATCAGTAATTAATTCATGCATAATATTTATTTTATTTTCTCTTACCTTAAGTTCAGTAATAGTTTTACAGGTAGTTTGTATCACTTTAGTTATCACATCGTAATTTTTTAAGAATAACTCGTATCATGTACGATGTACAGTTGTCTACAGAATACTACAGAGTGTGAAGCTGGGTGGGTACGTCAGATGGAGCCTCATCTTATGTTGCGTGGTGACCGCGCATGCGTACTTGGCTAACAATTTGGGTAAAGACAGAGCATTCTAAGTCATTATATAATGTTGACGCCCTAAAAGTTTACCTCTTTTTAGACACTACGACGACATATAGAAAATATAATTTCTCGATTGACGTGAAACCGTGGCAAGTTCTGTGTTCGTCACCGTTCTCATTGGTCGCGCTGCATTTTCACATCCTCCTCGT
Organism: Hyposmocoma kahamanoa; assembly: GCF_003589595.1. NCBI lineage: Eukaryota > Metazoa > Arthropoda > Insecta > Lepidoptera > Cosmopterigidae > Hyposmocoma > Hyposmocoma kahamanoa. Next base: position 3,369,756 of record NW_020656077.1, read on the forward strand.
GTTCATTACGATCGAACTAGATATTTGGCGCCATAGTACAAACGAATTCAAGAGAATGTGCACTACTTGCTTAACCTAATACAATTAATTGAAATGACATCAGATTTGTATAAACTAATTCACGAGTTCACGTAATCTCAGTAACTAAATTGGTAGGTAATTAAAAATACATGTCGTCGGTGTTTTGTAGAAAAGGCAAAAGCGCCATTTAAAAAAAATCAAGGGAGTGTTTTAGGTTTTAACGAATGTTTTAAAATATTTACGTCCAGTATTAAAATAAAATTTTAGTATTAATTAAGTTTACGTTTTAAAACTGAATTTAAAACAGCACGTAAATATCTTAAAACAGTGGTTAAAACTAAAATAAGCTCCTCTGGAAAAATTATCGAAATGGCGCTTTCGCCTTTTCTACGTAACACCGATGATATTTAATTATACTATCATGAACACGTACCTAGTTATCAAATAGTCATGGTCATATTAACCGCCGCTTTTAAATGAGTATAAGTATTTTCAGTCTACAATCTTTTCAATTAACGCACACACTCTCAACACTATATACTAAATCTATGCACTCAACATAGCCCCGCACTAGGGAAACCCTGTATTGCGAGTGCCATGGACACACACAAAGATAACTGCAAATTACACCCAAACTCACTAGAGAATTAAATGTAGGTTACACAAATATTTCTCCCGACCCGGGAATCGGACCTGGGACCTCTGTGTGGTAGTCCGGCATGGTAGCCGTTCGGCCACAAAGGTATTAACTTTATTGTTATCTCAAATTGAATTTTTATCTTATTTAGTCTCTTTAATCATCAATAATAAATCCCAATTTCTTGAAACTATAATATACTATTATATACTAAATACCACAGAATGTTTCAATAATTGGATTATTTGGTATATAAAAATTAAAAAAAAAACGTACACAATATCATATCAAAAACGAAAACATTATGATATACGGATCACTTACGTAAAAGCAGTAGTACTAAACAAAAAAATTCTTATTCAACATTTTATTCATGATTAATCATAACTCGTATAAAAACTAAGTCCACTATAAATCATAATTAAATTACACGTTTCTGTTAACATTATGCTCAAATATTATAATCACACATAAATGAAGAGCTAAAAAAGAAGAAAATTGAGAAAATAAAACCACTTATTACGTACATATTCGCATTCAAATTATACACAATCTAATTATGGTAAAAGCAACTCTATATTTTATTTATATATAGTTTATTTATATGTTGGCCTGAATAATAGCTATACCTATATCCTTCACAATAATAATATTACCTGCCCCTCTCTTTCCTCAGTTATCTTCGCACTTTTTGAGAATAAATATTTGTAATAACTTGGTAAAGCCACTTACACAAATACATTCAAATTTCGAATATCTCTGAAAAACAAAACAATTCGATTCGACCTCAATTCTAATATCAGTTGAGATAAAGTTTTATTCGAAATAAAATGTCAATAGCAAACAATTTTGACAAATTTCACACGTTACTTGATATCGAACGATATGATAGTCGGGGCCGACTCTAGTTTGTCAATGAATTAAATAAAAAGTACGGTCACACATGACATGCGTGAGAAAAGTTTTTATTTGCCGCTATTTCGCCGGGTCGTAACATGCGGCTCCTGAACACATCCTAGAGAGCTTATATAATATGTGTGTATATATAAAGCAGTGTATGTAAATGTATATAATTATGCATTAAAACACTCGTGTGATGTTTTTATGAAACCAATACTCGTGTTTAAATGCCTTTCATTATGTAACAGTCACATAAACTACTATTTTAGTTTCGATGGCTCATAAAATATTCTTAGATGGTTTTCTATATTACTCATGGATCGAAATCTCAGCATGGCTAGGACAAAACATGTTTCGTGCATTATCTGAGTCTATATCTAGCTATGTTAGACACGCAAGTTCCTAGTAATTTTAAGAATCTAAGACCAAGCCCATGGGCCAGAGGCAGGTGACCACACTGGCCATGGAGCTGGCTTCCACGGCGCTGCGGGGCGAAGCGCGGCTGCAGCGAGGGAGGCCGCATGCTGCGCGGCCCCTGCTGCGCCTGCTGCCCCAGAGCTCTGCAGCACTGACAGCTTCAGAGCTTCGATATCTGAACAAAAGAAAGACGGTTATTTTATGCAACAATGAAGCACAGACCAAATCAAGAAAAATCATTGCTCTGAACTCTTTCGCTGTGATGGTATTACAAATTCTAAGCTCATTCGTCAAATAGGCATGTTATAAGTTTGAGAGTTATAAGTTTAGTACTGCAATCTAACCTATTTCTGCCGTCAAGAAGTAATGTAAGCATAACTGCGTTCCGGTTTGGTAGGGTGAGGGCTGGTGAAATTACCGGCGCATGGGACTTGTCAACTTATGTCTCAGGGTGACGGGTGCAGTGGCAGTGCCCCTATAATCTTTGCGATTTAAACTGCAACTAATAATAATAATAATAATAATAAAAATAACGCACACACTGTGTCGCGGGTGCCATGGACACACACATAGACAACCATAAATTACACCCAAACTCACGAGAGAAATAAATGTAGGCCATACAAATGTTTCTCCCGGCCCCGGAATCGAACCTAGGACCTCTGCGTGGCAGCCCGGCATGGTAACCGTTCGACCACCGAGGCAGTTGTCTTGGATAGGCGTGTCGCTTACCACCAGGCACACAACTCGTTCGACCCTTCACTTGGTATTATAAAAAAATAAGAATCATTACCAGTTATGTCTGTTTCCTCCATGGTATGGAACTTATTTGCAAAGGGTATTTTGTTTGAAAGTTGCAGTTTGAGGTCTGCAGTTTGATTAAAATGAAGATGACCGAGTTTTAACCTACAGTATGTGACTTAAAGTTACCAGCATTCTGCAGTCTAGTAGCTTGGTTATGCGCAGCGCGTTGTATAGCCCGGGCAGCAGCGGCTTCCCGCGCGGCTGCGACTTTCTGTGCGGCTGCAGCGCGGGCCTTTGCGCCCGCTAACTGCGCTTGGGCATGCACGGCGGCCTGTGCAGCAGCCAGCGCGTGCGCGCGCGCGTGCCGCGCTGCCTCCTCACTGGACAACGCGTAACATATTAAACGATTAACTCTTAGATAAGAGGCAGAATTAGTGGAATTCACAACGCTAAAAGCAAATGTGGCCTAATTATAATTGACGTAGGTGTACATCACGTACATACTTACTATTCGCATTATGCATTTTTCTACAAATAACACTGCTGATAACATCTTTTGTAATAGCAGGTATGCGTTTGAATTTGGCCCGCTACGCCGACTTTGAGTACGTGCCAAAAGCTAAGTGGGGAAATGGAAATAGTTCCAACTGATGAATGAGTAGTAGTAGAGTAGAGCGGACGGTACTATTTAGTTACATTATGAACTCGCTAAGCAAGACTTAGAAACGTTTTACTCTCGCGAAGTACTCATACTTTAATATCAAACACAGAGACGTGAATTGTTTCGCGTGACATTAGTGACTGGTGAGTGGTGAGCAGGATAACCAACAATAGGATAAGCACAACAACCGCCGAGCATTCTAGTATAAGTCACGCTTTATCATAGTAAGTTCCTAATTGAACATCGTACGAACTTTTGGGTATTTGGTCGTAGACCAGTTTTCGCCACATTTCTTTTGTAATAGCAAACTCATGAAAGTAACCTTTTATGGGCTGCATGAGCAGCAGCAGCCTCCTTAGCAGCGGCAATGCTTTGCTGCTCGAGAGCCGCGTGCTTCGCTGCAGCAACTTGGTCCTGGGCAGCCATGACAGCACGAGCTGCCGCTTTCGCCGCAGCCACTGCCCCTGCTACGTCTGAGCTGGAATCTGCTGTATATAATGAACATATACATGTATCATATACATTTTTTTATAATGCTAAGTGATGCAACGAACACGTCTTGTGTCTGGTGATAAGCGACACGCCTGTAACTCATAAAGAACTGAGGAGCATTGCCAGTGCGCACGCGCACCTGATACCCGACTTCTTCGCCCCGTCACTTGGTAACATTAAGAAAAATCAAATGTGTAATTAACCAACACTCTGAATATTTTTTGTCACACGAGCATATCAGAAGCGAGCACAACTTACCTTGATCAGGCGCCTGCCAAAGCACGTGGTCCTGAGCCAAAGCGGCCAGTGCCGCGTCCCAAGGCGTAGCGCTTCTCTTCTCTTGAGTTCCTCCATTGACAACGGTCATCAAGGCCAAAGTCAAGATCTGAATATGATTTAAGAAGATTAAAAACGGTTCCACAGAATTGTATTTGTTAGTGCTCCAGCTGGACAATATCGAGTACTATATCTATCGTATTATGTACTCCAAATGTTGTTTTGCAAGATGTACAGGACTTACTTCTTGTATGAGCTGCTCCATGACTTGCAAAAGAGCTGATGTTTATAAGCTTTGTGTAGGATAAATAAACATAACTAAGTCGTCATGAATTTAAGCGTGTGTATTTTCAATTTAAATTTTTATATACATATTAAATCTCATAAGCTGCCGACGGTTATTGTTTTTTTCCAAGGGGAGGTTAGCCATTCTGCCATCCACTAACTAAAACGCGGCAAAGTGACAAATGGTCAAATATCCGTTTTAAATAGAAAAAGACAGAGCACAGAATTCTCTCTTAAAACAGTTAATATACTGGGTTAAGATTTTTGATGGCATCTCAAAAATATAGACCACATTTTAGCTAACAGACGTTGCATTGTCTACCACAATAGACTTCGCGTCTTCGAAGAGCTAAGTTGTGATACACTTACCAATACTTTGTGAGCCATCTTGTTTATTTTTTGGTGGCTGTTTTCTGTTTGGATCTACCCACTACAGTGGTCCTTAACGGTGGACATCGGATGTTTTATATGTTAGTACACGGAAGATTAAGCTCGCAACAATAAGTGGTATTATAGAAAGGGATTGAACTAGCCATAGAAATAATTGCGCAGCTGACAAAAACTAGCTGTGTACTATCACTTCCCTTTCGATGGGATTATTGCAGAGCGTAGTACGACAAACTCACGATATAAGAGAGGCTTGGAAACAATATTATTACGTCATACCGTGTTTTCTTACGAGTTACTTGCATTGCCAGGTCAATAATAATTTGGGACACCGTAGACACATTTATGTATATTCCAATAACAATCCCGTTCTTCTACTACTAGATTGAACCTACGTAACAGATTAAGTCGTCTACGGATTTCTTTATATACGTTTACTATTCCTACAGATGCAACGCAATTGTATCTACTTGAGTTCTATAAGGCACATATTAAAATTCTATCTCCTTATACAATTACAAAATAATCCTATAATATTATGAGACTAAAAAGTGTTTTACCACTGTTTATGTCACAACGACTTGAATTTATTTTTCTTTCGTAGTTTTTTATTATCAACTCCTTTAAACACTAAAGTGGTATAATACCTACCCTATAAACCATGAAGGTATCGTAGTAATATCGAGTGGAAATTTTGCAATGCCGCTGTGAATTTTTGAATTATGTCGTGATTATACCTCTCTGTCTAGTATAACACAGGTTATCAAGCGCCTTAACAAAGCTGACGTCCTCCATTGATTCCTATTTACTCAAATACATGTGGCGATAGTTGCCGTAGCATCGTGATTACGTTGACGGGCTGAGATGGAATCTCTATCACTTTCGATAATTAATTAGCGACGTAGACAAACACTCAATCAGGCCAATGAATAGTATACCTAATTAGATTGACTTTACGTGCTCAGCAAATAATTGCAAGATAATATATCGATTTGTATAGATAGTAGGTAAACGTGGAACAATATACATCTACGATATATTACAAATATCGAAAGTATAAAGTTTTCAAATTACTCAGGAACCAATTAATAAAAAAAATAACAACTCGACAACGGTGACAGATTCATTTTTAAACCCACTTCAAAACAGGAGGAGTTCTCAATTCGACTGTATTTTATGTGTAACATTTGCGAATCGGTTTCGATGTTTCTTTTTTTTGTTGGATAGAGGGTACCTCAGTGGTGGTCCCATTAAAATCCCATTGAAGTCTATATTCTTGATCTAAGGGTGGGAAATTAGTGTAAGAAACTGATTTATTGAATTTCACGGCAAGTGTTCCGTTAAACGATTTCAATGAAATTTAGCATATAAATATAATAAGTGTGTGGATTGAGTGAGCACCCTCTGAAAGAAGTTTAAAATATATTAGTAATTTAGTCAAAGTTCTAAAATAATTGTAGAAACCAATCTTTCTATTTGTAAAAAGATAAAACAAAAGATAAATAACCTAATAGGTGCTCAGTACTCACAGAGAGCCAGTCAGATCTAGAAAAGTATTAATTTTGCATGCAATATTCGTGTACTAGTTTTTAGTAATAGTTTTGTCAAATTTTACAGATCGATTAGTGCCTTGGGTACTCACTCAATCCGCACACACGTAAATGTACGAATTCTAACAAAAAATAAAATTGTGACGTAGAGCTGATCCAATTATGGAAATGTCAGACAGATGGTCAGAGGAACTCCACAACAGTATATAATAGCAGCTACATAGTGTTTGGACTCATGTAAGAGAACGACTTCCATACGCGTTTCAGTTAACTTTGAAGAACCGCTGCTGTAACGAACACAATCACATCGAAGCAAACGATGGATATCGGTTTTTTTTTTTAATAAAAAAGTTGAAATAATCCAAATTGATTATAGAAATGTTTTAGCGGAGACGCAATAACATAAGTAGAAATAGAGACGAAATGTCATTTAATTTGTTTGAGAGCTGTTCTGTTAAAAAATTACATATTAAATATTTAATTACCGATGAAATGTGATTCCGTTTGTTTTGTAATTAGATGTTTTGCTGTTTTCCCACACCACCGAATGGAAAAGCCTCCATCATTAGAGATAATAGTATCTTTATTACAATAAATACAGAATATTTTTGGAATATACGAAGACATACACACAGGTCAGTTGTTGGCGCTGTACTATTTCAGCTTTCTAATTTGTGATTTCAGTGCGAACGAGAGTTGGTATTTAAAAGTGATATAAGGCCCATTTGCCTGATGTGTTGCCAGGGATGGAAGGCCCTTATTTCGTCTCTATTTCTGGTTATATAATTGATGCACAATAATCACAAATACAAAGTAGAAATGTTATTAAAAACTTTTGTCTTCACCTTGTTCTTTTTCTTCCTTAATTGATACCAAATGTCAGTTATAACACGCAAACTGCGTTTATAACTTAGACTAATAATTACCAAAAATCATTGTTGTAAACTGTATTTATTTCTAATTTTTGCTATTTATGTCTTGAATATATTTTATATTGTTTACTACAAAACTGATGTTGGCGCTGGCCCAGTGGCTACTATTAAGGCGAATAATAATTAATCGGCTCTACCAACGATATTTATGTTTGTACTAGCGACTCTGGGCTTAAGCAATTAATTACTCTTATCAAGGGACTCATCCCGGTGCAGAATGATGTCACGGCATGCAGGCAGAATGTTAAATGAGCCATGTTCGTTTACTATGATTTACCATCGTGATGGAGTTGGAATGATTAGCTAATGTAATACTGCATACAAAATAAGTTCCTGATGCCCACCAAAAAAATGTCATTTTAAAGTGTCGATCAAGACTTGATCAAAACAATTGTTCAAGACAGGTAACGTATCGTTAATGCCCATGATTGCTATTTGCTTCCCAAATAATCCATTAAATTGATAAGCCACTACATCTTAATCTCCTAATAAAGTCTTCTTTGGCAATTTACTTGCGGTTTTTTTCTATTTATTTTGTCGTTTACGTAAAGTTGTGAATTAGTTTTTATTACGTCTTCGCAATGATAATCGTATGTAATTAACACATTTAGTAAATTGCTGATGGTAGGCACTATATTGCTCACAATATACTTATGCTTTAATAGTTACAGAACTAGATATTAAGAATTATGAAAGTACGACGAATAGAAGCGATTGGTAGAAGAAACATAAAAAATGAGGTGAGTGAATGAAAAGTGAATACCTACTATAAAAAAATGGATGTACGCTAATTGTAAAGTTTTCAATGCTCTGGAAAACTTTGAATGAAAAATGAGGCACCTCGTAAATGTACCATTACAAGAACATTGAAGCTACGTTTAATCTCTAAAAAGCAATCGTTAAACCGTATAGAGGGAGATAATAATAAATGTAAAATTTTTCGTAAAAAAAAATTCCCTCAAAAGTTCGTGGAATTACATCTGTTTGCAAATTTTTATTGAAATCGGTTACCAGAAAGTGCGCGAAATCAGAATCATCGCCTAGTTTCCCACACATAGAGGGAGGACATTTTCTTTAAATTTAAATGGGATCAATACTGAGGCACCCTCTTTTCAATGAAAAAGAATCATCAAAACACACACACACACACACACACACACACACACACACACACACACACA
>NW_020656077.1:3378248-3482853 GCF_003589595.1 Hyposmocoma kahamanoa
TTATTATGTATATACAGTACAATTGCGAAAAGTCCAAGAAATAGGTGAACAATGCAGTCGTCCACTTCCGTAAAACTCGAATAACTCCGAAGCTTGGGGTTTACAAAATTGTATTGTATGTCGTTGTAAAAAAGACAATAATTCGTGCGATTATAAGAATTTAGGATAACAAAATATTAAATGTTGTATTACATTCAATTCCCTTATAAAATATTATGAGGTTTAAAATTGTTAGTGAGAGCTTTTAGAAGCAATAACCTATTAATAGCGGGCTTTACGCAGATTCTTTATCGCGCGTGATACAGCAAACGTGCGTGATTGACCGCGCGTGTACAGATGTTGGAAAGAAAAGAGAAAGACCGCGCGATTGCGCTCGTCAATCTCGCACTCCAACATGCGCCAGTTACACTGATGCTCTTTCCGTTGAAACAAAAACGAGCACGTGCAATCGCCCGCAAACGAACGTTAGTTTAAAAAACTTCAAACAGGTAGTCGCGCACGATTCCGCGTGCTGGTTTTCCCGCGCTGTACGCCTGATCACGCGCGATAGAGTGACTGTGCAAAGTGAACTATATGTAATTACATTTTATTTGTTAAATATTCAACTGAGATCTGAGTGATCAATAACTATGAATTATTCTATGTACTCTGTTAAAATCATAACACTTAGCTCTGCGAAAGTTCGAGGAGCCTCAAGCAAAGTGTATAAAAACTATTTAACTATGAGTGTCTAGGTACTGACTAATTGCATCGTATCGGTATTACGTCAATTCTGAAACACTTTTCTGTAAATAAAATACACGACAGATTTTATTTTTCATCTATCGTGAAAATATCCTACCGTAAGATCTTCCGATTTGAATGCTAAGTATGGTTTTATGGAAAAGAACGCTCACTTTGGGTTGCCAAGACTATTAATTAGAATTAGTTTTTATTCAAAAATAACACGTGTAAAATGAAGTCTTGCTAACTAAAAAGAATTAATAATGTATTGTTATTATAAATAGTTTCTTTCAATGAAATTGTGATTGTAATCAAATACGACATAAACACTTTATTTATTTATGATAATTTATGTATGTTCATAATCTGTTACACTAAGTATTTACCAAAACTTCAAAGAAGCAACACACAAAAGTGGACTTTATATCTTTCCAAAATCCCGTAATTACTTATTGTGTTGTATTTTGTTCCTTACTTTTGATGTGTTACTATAAATCACTATAGTAGTCTATATGTAGGAATTTTTTTGTAACTGTAAGTATAAATATGACTTTTTTGTTTTAGGTTTATGCCTTGTATTTTTAATCATTTCAATATTTAGTACGGAGATACTATCCACTCTGTGTATTACTTGAAGTTTAAATAAATACACTCTACCTCTTCCAGACGCTATACCAACTAAGCGTCTGCCACGGTATGCTAGAAGACGTCGGTTCGAATCCTTCCTGATCGAAAGAACTTTTTCTGAGTGTTCGACCTTTGGATTGATAATTATAATCTAATTTTCAAATATTTTATATTGTATTTAAATATAAGTTGCAGTAAAATTCCAACATATAAATAATACCACACGTCTGCCTGCTTGTGCAGACGTGTGGTATCATTAGGTAAAGCTGCTTATAATTATAACAAACTAGTGAAGTAATTTCATATATAAAACAATTGAATATTAATTGAATAAATATTTAAATACACTGAATAGCGTCATCTCTAGCCGGGGTTGGTAGCTGTAAAGGCATCTAAATGGGAGACGAAATACTTTCATAGATTTCTCATAGATGACGCTACGGTTAAAAAGTCGTGAGATCAGCTGGTTCGTTCCGTTGCTTTGTTGGTATAGCGTCTGGCACGGTATGCTAGAAGACGTCGGTTTGAATCCGGCCGGATCGAAGGAATTTTTGTGAGCGTTCGATCTTTGCATTGATAATTATAATCTAATTTTCAAATATTTTATGTTGTAGTAAAATTCCAACCCATAAATAATACCACACGTCTGCCCACTTGAGCAGACGTGTGGTAACATTAAGCAAAGCTGCTTTATCCCTCTTGATGCGTAAAGCCGAAGGAAAAATTTAAATGCCACAATTTAGGGCTGTTCAAGGCCAGATTGAATGGGCATTTACGAGAGAAACGTCTAAAATTGTCGGCTATTTTAAATAAAAATAGAAAAGTTTAAACACCAGCAATAGATGGACAACTCCACATTGGCGTTGAGAACAGATTGCGAATAAAAATAATTGAAAATCTAAATATACCTTAGAATAAAAATGTCTAAGTTACTTCCGAATCGTGTTACAGAACTGACCTTAAAAAATGTGTTTATATTAAAATATTTGCTTCCTATGATAAAATCACTGATGCATCTGTCAATCTGTAGGTAATAAAATTTATTAACGTGCTGTAGTGCATTGTTGTTGTGACAATACTATAATAGGATTGTTTAACTTTATTATTATCTATAAGTCAAGCAAGTGAACTGTAACGTTTCCATTTATATGTAATTTTGTAGTGTTAAAATATCGTAAGGGATAAACCACACTTATTGACACAGAATCACATTAAGCCTGTCAGAAAAAGATTTAGGTCTAGAGGTGGGCGTCTAAACGACAAGCACATATAAGTTTGCCATTTAAAATAAACACATAAGGGCGCTTTTCAATTTAAGCGTAAGCGTTAACAACGTACTTATGTTTCAAGTACCGCCATCTATGTTTCCTGAACAAATTAATTCCTCAATGTGAAAAATAATTTTAAGTACAAATAAAAATAAAATTCGTGTTTTACAAATAAAGTTATTTATCTTAGGGTCGTATTCCAGAACTCTACTCAATGCTCAAGTCAGGATTTGAGCAGACTTGAGTATGATTTCAAGCACTGTAAATACGACCCTAATGGCAAGGACTTGAGTATGATTTTCAGTGCTCACTGCAATACTCAAGTCCTGACTTGAGTAATGAGTAGAATTCTGGAATACTACTCTTAAAACCCTTAGTGATCTACTCTTTCTTTTCGCTATGAACACAACGTCGCAAGCTTTTTTTAACATAAAAGTCTATGCGCTTAAACGTTTTTCTAAGCGATTTTCCAAACTTCAAACTAAAAAGCATTTAAGTGAAAAGCGTTTATAAAAGCACGCTTCCCAACTCTAGTTATGTCCATGAACGTAAGAGCGAAAAAGACGTTCTGCATTTCGCATTGCTTGTTGTCGGCAACGAATCTGCTTGCTTTTGATCTTAGTTTAGAAGAAACGAATAATAGACGCGACGGCGCGGTAACGGCCGTTCAACGGTAAATTGGTTTGATGCGACAATTGAGGTTCAACACGATCGCATGTAGCCGATTCTGCGTTAGTAAGTGTGGTGACTCCCTAATCGCACCTTGCCTTATATTGTATGAACCGTGAATTAGTTAAGGTTTTTGGCAAATTAGAAACAATATTACTTTCACACTTATAAAATAAATTGATATTCACCAAATTGAGATCCTAAACGCTACAGCTTTTTGTCTCATGATTTAAACCGTTCTAAAGAAAATTATTTTTTATTCACAATGTTATTTTCATGTTACCCTTTTGTTTTAATACCTAAAACTAGAAATTGTGGTAAAAGCCTAATTGTTTATGTATCGTCAATTAGTATCAAACTTAATGTGCTGTTCTTAGTGTTATATTATTGTCATAGTAGCGCTGATGCTATTCTGTAAAGGTTAATACAGTTTATTGAGATGTGTTTACGTGTTTTATTTTCATTATTTGTGGGCAGGGTGATGTAGTGAAAATAAAGGAATGTGCCAAGGAAGCAGAAGAATCTAATCTAGAAAGTGATGTATTTAGTTTTGGTAGTATTTATGTCAGGGCATTTGCTCTAAGCCAGTCGGTTACCGAGTTAAAACCAAATTGAGCTTGTGTAAAGATTTCACTACAACTTGGGGCACTGAATAATAGGACTGTGTCATCAGCGTAAGATATGATCTTGCCACCAGAGAGGGGGAGAGCGCATAGTTGATTAATATATACAAGGAATAAGATAGTCCTTATGATGCTTCCTTGGGGAACACCATATTCAACCGGTAATTCAGCACTCGTTATTTTGTCAATAGTCACGCGCTGTTTTCTGTCAGAAAGATAGTCCTGTAAAAGTTTGAGCTGTATTCCTCTAATTACAAGTGCTTCTAACTTGTTTAAAAGTATTGGTATGTTTACAGTGTCAAAAGCTTTTGCGAGGTCAAGGAATATAGCCAAACATTTATTCCTCGAGTCCAAATTTCTTACGATGTATTCCGTCAGCTCATCGACTGCGTCGTTTGTCGATAGTCCTTGTCTGAACCCAAATTGGGACGTCGAGAGAAGTTTCTTCGTTTTTAAATAGTTAACAAGCCTTTTGTAAATTATTTTTTCTAGTAGTTTAGAGAGAGATGGTAATATGGCAATTGGTCGGTAATTGTTAATATTGCTCTTATCACCGCTTTTGTAAATAGGTTTTACAAGGGCTGTTTTTAGTACTTTGGGAAACGTTCCTGTGGATAGACAGAGATTAAATATGTAAGTCAGGGGTGAAATCAAATGTAATCTATTTTGTTTAATGAAAGAACAAGGTATTTTGTCAATTCCTGTCGCACAGTCATTTCTTAAAGTCATAATAATATTTTCAATTTCGAGTTCGTCAGTGTTGTTTAAGACAAACGAGTGCAGTTGTGAGGCGCGTGACGAGGTCATGGTTGTAGTTGAAAGCGGAAGGTTTATTTCCACTTTTTCAGCTAAAAGTTTTCTTACACTAGTAAAGAATTCATTTGCTGCGTTAACAGTATGCACTGGATTGTCTGCATTTACAATTAATTGTTGAGCGGACGATTTCGAGTTAGTCATGTTCGTGATATTTTTGATGACTTTCCATAATCTTTTTTTATCATGACCTGCATTAATTATTTGCAACTTTTCATATTGACATTTCAATTTCTTTAATAAATTGTTACAAAAATTTCTATATCTATAATGAGTAATTTTAAATATTGCATTATCCGGAAACTGAACAAATTTTTTGTGTAATTTATCTCTATTTTTAATACAGCGCATGTAAAGCAGGTACCTTGTATTTGGGCTCATATAGTACTGTACAGTATATAATACAGTTGAGGTGTTCCTCTCATCTGTCTGCTATTCCTGTCATCGGATCTGCTCAAGGTCGTTATATCATTTTACTATCATTGGAATTACATTTTTTTTAATAACATACACACTACTCGTATAGCACATGAGTAAAGATAACGAACAGAGACAAAACTTCTAAAGAGCGTGCAAAATGTATACCTATTTTGGTAGGGTTGGCACAGGAGAATAAAATTATATAAATAAGACTGTATGATATGACAACATATTTTATTACAATGACGCGCGGTGGCGGTCAGAGGAGACTACCAGTTACGATGATGATCACTGGATTTGCGTTTGAACGGAATGCAATTAGATTTCCTTCTGTTTATTGTACATACTTAAGAACAAAATCTCCTTAGAGCTGGATCTCTCTACATCACCATAGAGAAAAAAAAAATCAATGACAGTGAGAATGTAAACACCACTTTCTCAAAGATATTTTGTGGTTAATACGTTGTTTTTTCATTGAATTATTTTCCCAAGTTATTATGTATACATTATAATATATATTATTTAATTGTTTATTTCTGATATGATAATGTGAATGTAACCATTTTTAGAACACATATTAACAGGTAATAAATTATTCTTTAATTTAAAATTCAATTCAAATTAATTCTTACATTTATGAGCTTACCACGAATTGTTTATAGATAAATATGTAAAAAGGGTGAAAAAATTGTGTACGTTGTATTTACTACCAATTCTAATTTAATTGATTTGTAACACTAACGAACGCTAGTGCTTAACCTGATTTCACTCTTATTTCATAACATTAACGTACCCTTAACCATTATGCTCATCAATAATGGCATACCTGAAGGAAAAACATGAACTGTGCGTGTCAATTCCGTATGCGTACAAGGTTCTACAACTTATTATATAATGACAATAAAATATAAATTGACGACCTCTGTGGCCCAACGGTTTATACTGTGGGCGTTGGATGTGGAGGTCCCGGTTTCGTTTCCCGGTTGGACCAGTTTGGGAATTGATATATTCTAAATTGGTTCTTGTCTGGATGTTCTGGGTAATGCTCCAAAGTGAATTCCGTAGCTCTGGTCCTCACCATCATCATGGCGACCTTTCTTTGGTCCAATCTTGGATCAAAGTAGCCTCTTCCCTCTTCTTCCACTCTTGGCGATCTTGTGCCCGAGTCATCCCAACCTCCGTGTCGGCAGATGTCGTCCATCCAGCGCTACAGTGGTCTGCCGCGCCCTCTGATATCTGCTACTCGTAGTTTTCTCGTTTGCAACAGACAGGACATGTTTTCGTGGCTAGATCCGACAAAGTTCTTGTTGTGTACAAGACCATTCTCATCTTTTCTGTAGCAGTCACGTCATATTTCTTAGCTTGTACCTACACGCGCCCTCACACTCCCTGTTTACCCTACCGCCTCGATCCGGTTCTTATTTCGGTTTCCCTTTATTCGCAGCATCTACAGGACTATTTCACTAATCGCCACCTGTGACCTGGAAAGGGGTACCAGTGAGGGTCGCACTGATCGGTACTCATTGTACAGGGAATTCCCTAGTTTGCCTTGTAATTGGTGTGACTGTTTGGCACATTAACAAAAAATATATTGAAATGAATGGAAGTGAATTTTTCTTACAAAATTTTACGTTACGTAATGAACTGTATATCAATTGTGTAACTTCTTTTGTTGGAGTCAACAAGTAGTGCCGCGAAGATTTTGTATATAGGTAATTTTTTTGTTAATTAGCATTTTGGTTTGTCTGTCTGGACTTTATTAAGTGTTTTCTTGATGTATGTACATAAAGAGTGAATGAATATATTATTCATTCACTGTTTCCGTATCCATCTGCGATCAGTCCTGGAACCATAAACAGATCCGTGCTATTAGTTAGTTTTATGTCGTTTCGAATAAAGAGTCCTGTGACTCTTTTCTTCCTTATTCATTAAATGGCTGATTGTGTTCTACTGATTCAACTTTCCAGTATTCATGACTTTTTCAAACGACTCAAGCCACCTAGAGGCTTTTCGTCAACAAGAGATCTTGCCAATACATGTGTATGTAGTGATAATCGAGACTTATACTTTTCTTTACGTCCCAGTATCTCCTGTATAATAGTTGGCATTTCAAGATAGTCATGTATTTCCTGGGCTCTTACAAACCAAGATGATTGGACTATAGTCTTTAGTACACCATTTTGGAAGCGCTGAACAGTTCTCACATTAGAAGTGCTGGCAGATCCCCACAACTGCAATGCATATGTCCATATCGGTTTTAATACCGACTTATACAACAATAGCTTATTCTTAACTGATAAACCTTGACTGTCTATTCATTATCCACAGCAAAGATCTCAATTTGGTTTTCAATATATCCCGCTTTGCTTTGATGTGATCTTTCCATGTTAGTCTTCTGTCCAGATACATTCCCAGGTACTTAACTGTATTAACTTGATGTTAGGTCTGGTTGCTCATTTTAACATCAGGGCAGTTTCTTTTCTAAGTGTTTTATATGTTGAGATATTGAGGCACTGGCTTTGATCTTCTATTTTGAGAGCTACAGGTCTAGTTTATCAAGTTGAACTTGTAGTTTACGCGATGCAACTTGGGGTTTTATGTCACGTAAGTCGCTGTGAGTACTCCATTAGTTTCTGGTATATCCGATGTAAACAATGTGTATAAAATCGGTCCCAATACTGAGCCCTGAGTCACCCTTGCCTGAATGTCGTGGATCTAAGATACTGCTTCTGGGTATTGCACGAAGAACATCCTATTTTTCAAGTACGATTTGAGTATAACATAGTCAGTATGAGGTAAATTTTTCTTTCAGCTTGAAAAGCAGTCAGAATAGCTTATCGAATGCTTGCTGGATACCAAGGAAGACCGCCGAGCAATACTGCTTTTCCTCCATAGATTTTCGTATTTCATTTGCCATGAAATGAATGAATAATTAGTTAAAAAATATATGCCAAGTGACGGGACGAAGAAGTCGTGCGCCTAGTGGTAAGCAACACGCCTGTCCATAACTGTTGTAGTGTCACACAGAGCTTGATTTCACTAGTATCTGACTGCCACTGCCACAATGTCCGTCACCCGGAGACATAAGTGTGCCTGTCGTTTCACCATCAGCACCTTTAGCTTTGAAAACCGAAATATTGTGCCTAATGCTCACATTACTTCTTGGCGGCAGAAATAGGTAAGGTGGCAGTACTTCCTTGGACGAACTCTTTCACAAGGAGCTCTACTGCTACTAAGACATCTGCGAGAACTTCCGAGACTTTGTGTAAATTCTGTTTTTTTTAGCTCGTATTTGTACGTCACGCAATTGAAATAAAGATCATTATGAGAAAAAATCACTTCTATTCCGATCCACATTGAGCTTAATTTAACAAAGTTCTATTCCCCTTTTCGTAACAGGTCTTTCAACTTTTGTGACATTCGTACAATGTCACAACAACAACCGCCACAGCCTCAGTTTGCGTAAGTATTCAGTATATTTTTAAATGCGGTGTATTGTCCAATATGGACATCGGTTAGATCATCACTGTAAAACGATTCTAGCGCCGCTATGTCTACTACTATTAATCTACTACAAATTTCCTATAGTACAATTTTCTATAAAGGTAGTTGCACCACCTAGGGAAAGCTTGAGTGGTTATCGCTTTTCAGCCAGAGTGAACGGAATATAAAAAGAATGTAGTCCATTAGGGTGTTTACAAATCTGGCGAATGCGCCTGTTTGCGAAAGGCTCGCGAGCAGCACAAGTGTATTGCGTTGTGCGATCTGTTTCGTGCCGTTCGCACGCGGTTCTAGCGCACATGTATTTAATTTCACGCATGCAGTACGCGAGCAGTGGGCGCGCAGCGCGTTCGCGTCCCATTCGCCGGATCTGTACGCACCCTTAGGCGCCGCGCAAATGTGTCTTGTGCTGGATACAAGCTAACGGCAACGCGAATATTCCATTTTTGTACAATTACGGTTGCCGCAAATATTAATTGTATGTAGAATATTCGCTTCTAGTTACCGGTTACTTGTATCCAACACACGTTTGCGCGGCGCCTTAGGGAGTCACCACAAATATGGACACTGAATCGCACTAAAGGTGCCTACAGATACGATCGACATTGTCGATCGACATCGATCGACAGTGTCGATCGACATTGTCGATCGACAATGTCGATTAGGTGCCTACAGATACAATCGACATTGTCGATCGACAATGTCGATCGACACTGTCGATCGACAATGTCGATCGTATCTGTAGGCACCTTAAGGCAGTCAGAAAAAACGTTATGTCCATGCAATAAGAGCGAAAAAGACTGTGTTTCGTTTCGGCGGCATCTCGAGATAAGCGAAACGCGTAACGGCTTTTTTCACTCTTATTGCATGGACATAAAGCTTTTTCTGATCGGTTCGAACCGATTCCGTGTTAATAAGTGTGGTGACTCCCTTACGGGTTAGGCAAGTCTATTTATATTCTCCCAAGCTGTGTTACGATCCTATACTGACATTAGTTAAATATGAATAAAAACTCAATTTAAAATATTCCAACTTCAATGACCTAATAACTTCTGAATAATATAAAATTCTAGTAATAAGTAAATAACTTTAGAATTTTAAGAAGTTCTTCGGCTTTCGCGATTGCTACTGAAATAAAACTATTTTTTTCGGATCTAAATCTAAATCGCTTTTCAAACTAACCATGTGACCATGGTCACAGCTGACTCTGTAATGCCTAAAATAGACTAAGAATAGATAGTGTTTTTCCCTGCAGAATTAACTGAAAATCGTAATAAAACGGAAATTCGTTGAAATAAAACAATAGCAGGTATTCAGAAATCGGGAGGTCCTTAAGTAGCAGCTATCTTATTTGCGACATAAGATAGTTGCTTCTTAAGTACCATATGACTTCATAAAGTTCCTGATACTTGTGTTATAAATCAATGGAGAATATTCGGATAGTCGACAATATTCGGTGTTAGTTGAAATTTGAAAAATTTTCAACAATTTCATACGTTATGTTGATTGAAATATTTCAGTTAAATATTCTGTTGACAATTTTCAGGGTGGAAGGGGTGAAGCAGCGTATGAAAGGAAGGGAGAGTTGTTAATTTTAACGTCATCATGTCAGAGTATTATATCGCACCGATTTAAAAGCCATTGAATTAGCTCTACTTATTTTATACATTCATGGTTAAATAGGATTAAGTAAAATATGTTTATAGGCTTACCTATCAGTAGTCCGAAATAACATTTGCTAGAAATAACGTTTGGTCGAAATTTCATATCCTCGAAAGAATTTTGAGAGGAAAATGTGTTTTCTATTAAACCGTAAATTAAACGATAAACATTCAACATATCCTGAAAGAACAACTGTTTCGTTATAGTTCGGTTTTCGGTGTAATGAAAATTTGAACAAACGTTATTTCGGATAAAAAAAATTTTCGACTTTGTGATAGGTTACCGTTTATAGTCATGACGTATTAAAAGCCGTGGTAACTAAAGGCTTGACTTTCCGCCTCTTAAGAAGAGGTCGTGAGCTCGTACCTCTGAGTTTCTCGCAATTTATGTGCGAAATTTAATTTGAAATTTACCATGAGGTTTTCGGTGAAACAACTGATGTCACAACCCTTGGAAAACATGAAATCTCCGACCCGAATTTGGCCAGAGTGACGGCTTAATGGGTTCATGATGAGGTTTTTATGGTGCTATCATCTGTACAGCTTGCTGCCGAAGATCGTTAATGGAGGCATAGCAGGAATAATCGGCGTCACAGTGGTATTTCCACTTGACCTGGTCAAAACTCGACTGCAGAATCAAACCATCGGCCCCAAGGGCGAAAGGCAGTATAAAAATATGTTAGTAGTATCTTGTTACATTGTACATAAATTGATATGTTCGTCCCACTGCACAAGAATCTTCTCTGAGTAGTAGAGAGTCGAAATTAAAATCAGAACCTCCTATATAGGAGGCAAGCAACCTTTAACCCATCTGCGCTTATGCAAATGCGATGCATGTTAAAATACCCTGCTAATATATAATTATGAGTAGAATTAAGTGTCAACAAATTTGAACTGCAAGAGCACGCTTTAGAATTTATAATTAGGACCGGAGATGGACAGTGGGTTAAACCCCAAACAATCCACCGGGTTTTACACTAAGTGCCGGTTTTTACCCATTTCTGCCGAAAATCGTGAGCGGAAAACATTATACGCGTAAAATAATACGGAAGTTGGTACAATTCATTACTTATTAGGAATTTCGATGTAAAAATATTTTTTTCACGAGAAAGAGGGAACTCTACGTAATTCCCACCGACCTTGCAATCCTATGGACTCTCACTTACTGCTAAGGATGCATTACGAATCGATTTTTATGAAAATCGATTCAAGCATATACGATCTAACGATTTTTTGTATCGATTCATTTCAATAAAAAGACAATATGGAGGCAAGCAATAAATATTTTGTAATAATATCGTTACATTTCAACAAAACTCGATTTCCAAAATTAGAGAATTAACGAGTTTAACCCGATTTAAAAATCAGCACCGGGTAAAACCCCGGAAGCTTGCCCGTCTCTGCTTGGGACTGTTTTAATCGAGATGCATAAAGTTGACCATTATTCCTAATTTAACTTTACCCACCTAGGGGTTAAGCTACTGTCACTTCTTAAACCGCATAATTTAAAAATCTACCTAAATTAGTTAAGCTATAATGTTCGACAAATGATTTTGCCATTACATTAGGAAGTAAGTAAGTAGAGTAGGAGAGAGGAGTAGGAGCTGATAATTTCGCGATTCTGTATATCTCGATAACCACGCGTTACTTAGAGTTTGCAGTGCCCCAGTATCATAGGCTAACCCGTATTACTCGCCGCATACACGCTATCACTTCATTCTGAGCAATCATTCGAACACGATGCGTCCTGTAAGTTTTCATACTAATTCAGTGTAATTTTACGGGTCTTTTAGGTAAGAGATAAGACACATTACTTTTTTATTTTAAGTAATGTTTTGACATATTTGAAAGGTTAATATATTGTAGAATTGACCTGCAAAATCATTTCGGACGTACAGTCTCCTTTTTATTATATTATTTTGTGGTTTGAAAGCAAAGTGACTGTATTTGACAATTCCGCTCTTAGAGCATGGTACCTATTATCAGATTAGGGCATGGAATTATAAACTATGAAAATTTTATTTGGCAAACATGTTGAATTGAAGAGGGAGTAGAAAACGAAGCTAAAGATGGTTACTGGCTTTAGCAGGTTTGCCAATAGGAAATTATCGAACAGCGACGTAAACAATGAAAAGGATAACTTTGTGGAAAACGCGTACAGATACTTAAGATAAGCAACAATTTCAAAAAGAAAAAGAAAGCTATCAAATATTGAAAGAATATATTGACTTTCTTTCATAAAGCTACCAAGTTTGCTAGTTCGTTAAGAAAATAAATACACGGAAGGCAAAAGTTCTACATCTATCTATTTGTTTAATTTTATTTATTGTTAACATTTTAATATTCTATTATATTGTTGTAAAAGATAGTATTCTAGACTATAATATACACGAATATTAACCAACTTAAAAAATATTTTTGTATTTGTTATATAAATTGATTGGGGCACGGTTTTTTTTACCTGAGCACGATATTATCAGACCATTTTGATATTACCATGTTTTCCCATTTTTTGGTAATTTTGCAACAACTGCTTTTTGGATTTGTTTATGAAGATTATGCTATACCTACTATACGTGTAGCCAAATAAATTACCTGCTTACGACTGCAAATTTTGTTTTTATAAACCAAGGCTGAGCTGAACTATAGGATTTATTGCTTACGGGCTCGGTAATACCCAACTCTCCCCTACGGGCTATGGTTTCCGCGTTCTGGGTTGTTCGTTCAACTGCCTCCGTGGCCGAACGGTTACCATGCCGGACTGCCACGCAGAGGTCCCAGGTTCGATTCCCGGGCCGGGAGAAATGTTTGTATGGCTTACATTTATTTCTCTCGTGAGTTTGGGTGTAATTTGTGGTTGTCTATGTGTGTGTCTATGGCACCCGCGACACAGGGTTTCCCTAGTGCGGGGCTATGTTGAGTGTGCGCGTTATTTATTTATTTATTTATTCGTACATAATATTTAAAAAAACTATGATTATACGCGTTTATACATCAAGAGTGTATTTATTGGACATAAGGCTTTTTTTTTGTTATTTAAGCGTTTTAAATAGGTACTGTTCGTTGAGAAGTCAAGTATTATGTCAGCAAATTTTTGCACGTAGGTTGGATTGTTTTCGGCAAACAATGGCTGCGGAAGGGTACTTCGGCATGTACCGCGGATCCGCTGTTAACATCTTGCTTATTACACCTGAGAAGGCCATCAAGCTGTCTGCCAATGATATGTTCCGCTACTACTTGACGCTCCCTGATGGGTTTGTACTGTTTTTCTCTATGACTTTCCTAGGTAGCTGCCAGTGGAATATTATATATGCCATATAGATTTTAAGACTTTCTCGTGGTTATTCACTAAATGATTACCACTAGTATCAGGTTTCTTACCACGGTATGACTTCTTTTTATTTTCCCGATATTTCCGTTCCGAAATATCGGGAAAATAAAAAGAAGTCATACCGTGGTAAGAAACCTGATACTAGTGATAATCATTTATTATATGTGCCGTTTGCGTTAAAGTGTCAGGTTCAATGGGCTCTTGATTTGAATGTTCCATCGGGCCATACCTATTTTGCAGATAACATCGTGAGTAGACGTCTACTTTGAATGTACATTTATAGATATTGCCTATTTTCATTAAAACCATAGAACAAAAATGTTTAAGGTGCCTTTACCAAACTGTCGATTGGAATACCGCCCTAGGATTGTGTAATCAAATAGATACTTACCTATTACGAGAATGTGCTGCTATGTTTATACCTACTACATATATCACGAAATAGTTTATTTTGCACGATCCTAACGTGAAATTGAATAACTATTCACTTTCAGAACGTTGCCAATATTTCGGCAAATGCTAGCGGGAGGATCTGCTGGCGCGTGTCAAATTGTTGTCACCACGCCAATGGAATTATTGAAAATACAGATGCAGGACGCCGGTCGCCTAGAGGCCCAAGCCAAAAAAGGTACATAAAAGATAATCTACAGTTCAACGGCAACACGATGCGACTTCTTACTCCACAGTGTTTCCCAGAAAGACGCGATGCTTTTCGGTTACAAGTTTTTGCTCTCTCTTTCTCTGTATAAATAGAGATATGGAGGGTGAAGGTGCTGGTGGAATTACAGGCACGCGGGACTTGTCCACTTTTGTCTCTGGGTGACAGGCGCAATGGGAGTTCCCCTAACATCTTTGCGATTTAAAGGTCTGAGTGGCACTGGAACTGTTATCGACAGACGTGTCGCTTATCGCTTAGGCGCACGACTTGTGCGTACCGTTACTTGGTATTATAAAGAAAAAAATTGGGGGGTATTTAATTTAAATCGCTCACTTTTTTACATCAAAATATTCCTCTTCCTAACGAAAACACTACTTGCACATCAAAATAAATGTACAGATAGCAGCATACCGAGGCGATATTCAAACAAAAAAATTTCTAAGCTTGATGTGCTTTTGACTGTCCTACAAAAGATAATTAATTTGGCATCATGAACTTTAATCAATGCCATTTTATCAGCATATCTAATATATAAAGACTTATTTGTACACAACAAAAGTATGATTTCAAATTTATTCCGCTATATATAATTTGATCTGCTACGCAGTGGTCCCGGTTTCGATACCCGAACCGGGAGAAATACTTGCATGGCCTATATTTATTTCTCTCGTGAGTTTGGGTTTAATTTGTGGCTGTCTATGTGTGTGGCTATGGCACCACACACACACATTTTATACTGTATTGTATTAAGTTTTTTGATATGCTCTTAAACATTTCGCATTACTATTTTGTTTCCCTATGTATTTTGAATTCAGACCTTTTACATATCGATTGTGAGAGTTAAGATGACTGTCGACCATAATGTAAATATAACAATTAGGTGGTAATTACCATTTTAAAGTATGGTACTTGTACCAAAAGATTTTCCCGTACCACATATTACATAGCGTCTATGTCTATCTGGACGCGTATGGGGAGTGCCTGAAAGACCAAACACTAGATTATCTCGTCATAATCAAAAAGTTAATACTTCTTACTCGTGTTTGTTTTAAATAGAGGGCAAAACATTTAAGCGAATGAGCGCTATGGAATTGACGCGTTCCCTAATGGCTGAGAGGGGCATATTTGGCCTTTACAAAGGCGTGGGTGCGACTGGCGTAAGAGACATAACCTTCAGCGTTGTATACTTTCCTCTGTTTGCTACTCTAAATGACGCCGGACCTAAAGACGGCAACAAAACACCTTTTTGGTGAGTGCAACGGACCGTTATTGTTTTAATCCTAGATCAACCATACATTAGTCATTTGTTATGCAAGGCTGCAAAGTTGTTGTTTGACTCGAGTGCTTGTATTGAACCCTGGTTGTTACGAGGGTTTCAAGCCACGAGACGAAAACAACTTTGCAGCCGAGTGAAACACACAACTTTTCACCTCACTACAGTAGGGAAAATGGTAGATGAAACAAAAACAGTAGAACTATATCAAACGAGTTTTAATAGACATAATTAGTTATCGTTATCAATTTAATGTCAACAATAATAAGAATAAAATATACCTACTCACGGATTTCTATTACATAAATAATGTACCTACGTCAAATCGCGTAGTTGAATGTGTCATTATGTTTTTTTTCATCACACCCCGGACCTTTTTTCTTTCCATTACAACCATGATCAAGTAAGTAAGGAGTTCCTTTTTTTAATTTCTAGCGCGACATACTTCTTTACTTAGGTCAGGTTCAAGTTCAAGCAATGAGGTTACCTAAGTTCAAAATTAAAACATTCGCTTAAAATGTTATCTAAACAGAAATTTAATTGCAATTCAGCCACGTACTACTTACTATTAAGAATTTATTTTATGCGAGTAATTGATTTTAATTATTTTCAACATTTAAACAATTGAAAATTTAAAAATTTAAACATTTTGCAAATTGTTTTTTACCAATCCATCATGGCTGTATGTGTGCTGGCTTTTTAAACGATTTTGAAATAAGAGTATACTCTAGCGAAATTCGATGTAGAATCAATGTCAGCAAATGAAAACACTTGATTTTTAGAGTTTTCACCTTAGACTGTTTTACAGTTACCACAATTTCAATATTTTTCCACGAAATTCATAAATACATGCTTTTAATATACGGCGATGTTATATGTTTCTTCCATCAAATTGATACACACCTCATGTTATATTAACCCATCTCTTAGTTTCTTACTACACCTACATATGACGTGGTGGTGGTAACCGGGGTCCAAACACACACTACTTACGTGAAATTATTATTATACTCAGGTGGTCACTAATATCTGGGTTAATAAGCGGTGGTACGGGCGCTTTCAGTGTTACCCCACTGGATGTAATCAAGACGCGACTGCAGACTATAACAAAGGGCGCAGGGGAACGTCAGTACTCCGGCATTATAGATTGTATTACGTATGTGCTACCTACAATTATTTATATACACACATCATACAGGTACGATATCCATTGTTGGGCAACATGTATTTACTACTACAAATTTGATACGTAAGTTATATAAGTAGAGTTTGTAGTACTAAAACAAACACAATGGCAGCCGATTAAGGAATTGAAAACTACTTCATTACTTTAACTATGTTGACTTAAGCTCAACTAACACTGGCGCAGAGTCGAAGCGTCGCATCGCGTCCTATTTTTTAACTACAACGCATATAGACGCACGTCGTCTAGACGCGACACTCGCTTTAGCGCGACTGGATCACAGTGTGGTCGGCGTCTGACGCTTCACTATGCGCAAGTAACGCCCGGAGACGCGCGCAACCGCTCGACTGTAACCCAACGCGCGATTCCATATTTGCATAACACAAATTTGTACCTTAATAATGGGAAAGTAGAGATGAATATGCAATAGGCGAAAAATATAACTCGTCGCGACGCTTCGACTCTGCGCCAGTGTGAATTGAGCCTTATATCTATATTACACAGTATGTTCATACGTTAGTTATGATAAAGAAGGAGGGCAGAATTGAATCTGCCCTGCTTCTTTATTATAACCAACGTAATCGACACTTTTAGCGAAATTAACAAAAGTTAAATTGAGTTATTAACGCAATATCTAAAATCCGCAAAACGAGAATATCTTATACAACCCCCTACAGGCGGTTTCTTTATATCTCATTTAGTTTCAAAATCAGCGTAATTGACATATTTCTGTTATAAAAATTTTAAGTGCCAATATCTCTAAAGTTATCAAAATGAAAATGCGTTAGTTATGACAAGGAAAAAAATTGCGTTTGTAAAGGTAGATGATTAGCGAGTGCATCGCGTTTGCATCGCTGCTAAAAGTTGCCCTGTGTAACCGCTCTAAAAAATTGCGCTTTTAGTTTACACGAAGTGAAATGAACATTAAATTATACTTAGCTTTTAGCTTTTTATTGTTTTTCTCGCACTTCACTATACGCCTGGCAGTCTAAGAATTAAATTAATGTGACAATGTTATTTTTACAGAAATTCTTTCGGTATCATGCTTTATTTTATTTTTTATAAAGTAATTAGGTTTGGTCTGAGAAAAAGTTTATATGTAGTTTAAAAGCAATTAAATAACTTGTTGACGAATTAAAATACTAAGTATATCAGTGCGGAATTTTTAAATAACAATTCTAATGTCTTGTTTTCGAACGTAGTATATTTATTTTGACGTTATTGTACTTGCATCATTATCGCTTACATTTTTTTTCCATTTAAGTATTTTTAATAATTTTTAATTCTAGTTACATTTTACAATTAGGTATTGTCATTGAAATTGACCTAAATAACTATCACATATAAATTACACACTGAATTATTAATAACACCCCGTTGTCATGTGATTATTTTAATAAATTTTCATGAAATTTTCAATAAATTTCAATAATATGTCAAAATTGGATCAATTTTGGTTTAGGCCACTAGAGTTGAAAAGCAGGGATATGGTAACACAATTTGCTAAAAATGTCGATTGCCTATGTTAGTTGTGATAAGGGAGCAGTATAGACGTCTAAATAAAAGTAATTTGGGGTTATTACCTTAAATAATAGTACAAATTGTTCACTTTTCAGAACAACGTTGAAGTACGAAGGAATAACAGCTTTCTTCAAAGGTGGCGCTTGCCGTGTGATAGTGGTTGCTCCATTGTTCGGAATCGCCCAATCGATTTATTACATGGGTATCGGTGAATGGTTACTCGGGTATCCACGCTAAGACTAGGATAGGCCGCATAGTGAAAAACTGCATCTTGCATGTCGTTCGGAAGCATTAGGGCGGTTGATATTGATTGATATTTTGCAGTTTTTCTTCATATTTCATGTTGGGGGAATGAAAAGAGACATCGAATATATTAGCTCTGGACTTTTTCAAATCATTTACATACCTCTAGTATCGATCTCTCGTACGTACAACACAAATTTTGAGTTTAAAAACCATTTTGCATCGACACAAGATAAAAGTCCAATAGTAAGGCAACATTTCTTAAATCTGTCTCTCCACGACTGTACAGTGTTGATACTCGCTAGCGACCTGGAATTGTATTCCAATCCAAATTGTACGTCGCCCAAAGCAATCTACTCTAGGAGTCTTTGTGTACATGTACAAGTATATGTACGAGTACATGTGTGTACAAGTGGGGTACATTAATTGGTTTATGTTACGATTGTCAAATAAAGATAACATAAAACCGAAATAATCCTCAGTCTACCTAATCAACTTTTAACAACCAATAAATAAGCATATGAATAGTTTTCATGAATGATAAAAAAATATTGTGAATATTTTGTTAAATATCGTGTTTTTATACAACGCACAATGTTAGTGATCGTTAGTAGGTGTTATTAAAGAAGGACATTCAGAAAGTTTTTATAAAGGAAACATAAAGTTAACACGAGAAAAATTGGCTGTGGTACAAATAGTACCGTACCTCAGAATTGAGAATATTCTCCAGACTCAACTTTTGAGTGCCCTTTTTCAAAAAAATAAAGCCAAGAGAGGACGCAGTAAATTATTGTCAGGACATGCATACATATCTACTGCTGATTCATGAAACAGAAAACCTTATTTCGATTGGTCAGATGAAGTAAAAATGCATAAATGTTTTACGCGGTTGTTAGTCTACAGATAGGCACTGTAAGTTTATGATAGATTTATATTCTTTCTTTGGTATACTTAATTCTTAATGAATACCTAAATTATTTTCCCAAATCGACTTCAATGTCTATAAATCCGTACACAAGCTAATTTGGTATCTTATATATTATATACCACTTAAATTATGAACTTAAGTAATCGAAATCAAATAATTACTTAGCATTATTAAAAAGTTTCGAACATATACTTAGTTTTGTAAATATATTTTTTTACAGTAAAATATTGATTAAAAATAGTTGTTTCAGTTGTGATCCCTGTGAGACGTTTACATGAAAGAACCTCTAGAATTTAAACTAGAAGGCACTGCGTTTACAATAGGTTTTCTAAGAACTGTAGAGCTCTTTGTGAAAGAGTTTATCCAGCCACCTTACCCATTTCTGTCGCCAAGCAGTAATGTGATCATTACTGTGTTCCGGTTTGAAAGGGTAAAGGTACTTGTGAAATTACAGGCACATAGGACTTGTCAACTTGTGTCTCAGGGTGAGGGGCGCAGTGGCAGTGCCCCTAAGATCTTTGCGATTTAAAGCTCTGAGTGGCACTAAAAAAAGGTACTACAATTGAGTTATGAGACATAATTATGGTTTTAATTTAGTTGTACAATAGGTTTTGCTCATATCATAGCTACTACTTACTTTACTTCATAATCTTAAATTTTCTTGACGTGTGTGAATTATATAATAAGGATCGGTCAGAGTGTGACCTTTCCATCAGCTTTTACAAAAATATATTACTAAAATCAAAAACCTACGCACTACTTTTTTAACGCTATTTGGTGACAAAAGTTATAAATTGATTTTAAAGGCGGAAGGCGCTAGCTCAGCAATCACCCAAACCAATAATATCACGTGCACCATCATCAGCGCGTCCCATATCGATCGATAGGCACGTACAGCTTTCATTTCGACTACAAATAAAAAAACAACGTTTTAGTATAAATAGTCCGTACTCCCTATCACCTGCATCACAACTCTTAACAGCAGCTACGATGAAGACTCTCGTAGTGCTGTCAGCTTTGACTGCGATTGCTATTGCAGCACCGGCACTATCTGAAAATCGCTACGTCGGGTATAGTCCAGTGTCATATCAAATCACACCTACTTTCCGACGAGAGAAGAAATCTGCCACAGAGACAAGCCATAATGCCAGACATTTATCAGAAGTACAACAGTTGCCACTCATGGAGACCAACCACGTGACTAAAGTTTCAGGAAGAACTTTTGGCTTGAAGAAACCAATAATAGTCAAGAATAATAAATTGGGATACCACTTGTATCGCAACTCTGAGGAAGAGCAAGCCCAGATTGATCCACAAGAGAAATGTACAAAGGAAGTCAAAGTAAAGTTGTGCGATTCAGAGAACTCCGAAGCCAGATCCAATGACCTAAAGGCCAATTCTACCTGTAAAACTGATTTACATAATTCGAAAAGTGATATCATGCAGAGCATAAAGACCGCGAAACAAGCAGTTGAAAAACTTCAGCACATGAAACATGATTGGAAGCATAATACTCTTGGATCAGATGCGGAGGTACATAAAAATATCGAAGTGGCAAGATTAGCACTTGAGCATATCCAGCAAAACTTTGGTAACTTAGAAACAATGAATATGCAAGCTACCAATGCGGAGGATTTGCAAGATGCAAAAGAAGAAAGAATAACACAATGGATGGAAGCTATAAATAATATTCAAAAAAATTCTGAAATAGCAAGAAATTTAGAAGACGGCTTTATAGCGTCCAACAACCAGGACCATAACATGGATCAAAGGAAAAGTAACAATGAACTAGACAACGTTCATAACCATGAAATAACAATAAAAAGTAGCTCCCATGACGAACAATCAAATATGGATAAATTAGAAGCCAAAACAGAGCATGAAGTAACACATCAAGACATGAAAGCAGAACTGTCTGAGACAAAGGAGGCCAAATTTGACCACAAAAACACGTTGATTGCACGTGTAGACATGCCCGTCACCGCAACTGAAGAGGTATCACCAAACTCATCGTTTATAACTAATAGTGACCTTGATAAGAATATAGAGTCCGAAGCGCACGGGAAAGCCAAAAACTCCGAACTAGACTTCAATTCAAAACACCCTGTTGCTGAAGATCACAAAATGCCATCGGAACCTAAGGAGCCAAGAGCCATGGCGGCAGCAGAGGTCATTAAGATGGAGATGGATAAAATCAAACAATCAAACAAAGCCGAGAAAGCTTTGGAATCAGCAATTGGTACACTACAAAAATCCAGCATGAAGTCAACCGAATCAAAAGCCGATTTTGTACACCACAACGACATGAATTCTCAATCGAAAGGATTCGATGAGAAGAATAGCAAGAGTGCTTGGATGGAATCTAAAGATAATGATATGCTAGCAAAGGCTTCAGAACACATTCCTACAGCAATTGACACCAAAGAAAGAGAAATGAAGACGGATTTAACACATGAAAAAGCTGGTCACGTTAGTGCTTTTACGGCTATGAAATCTGTAGAGCACCATAAAAATCTTGAAAAACAATTCATCGAGGATGATCAAAATCATTCTCATATTGAAATGAAATCCTCTGCCACTAGTCTAACTAAAATGCCCGAAAGACACGATGATAACGTCGCGATGAAATCTGCTGATCAAGTGCACAACAATGAACCAGCAAATTTGAAGAAAGGGATTTCTTCTTCAGCTCTCCGTAATCGTTTCGATACAGTGAAAATGGCTGAGGATCTTAACTCCGAGCGTCATCATCACTTACATGAGGAATCTGTATTTCCTACACAGATAAAACACTTGCCAGCTCAGCAAATGACTTCTGCGAAAAACGCTGCAGCTGAACAAAATTTACGTAGCACAGATATGCAAAGGGTAGTAACTTTTGGTTTCCCATCCCATCATAATATGATGCCAATGCCTCACCATTATAACCAACCTCACTTTCCTAGTGCTCATCATCAGTTTCATCACCCTTCCCATGATTTTTACCACAACTTCCACGGTGATGGAGTGCACTTTAAGGTTGCACATGCAGAGGCCCAAGAAAAAGCTGCTAATATGGATAACACTGCTCAAGGAGCTCTTCAAACGAATATGAATAGACTTTCTGGTAAATCAGCTTTTGAACACAATACTCATTGGAAGCAGGAACCAGTGGTTGCTGCAAGAGGAGCTTATGGTTCTTATGGTTTAGCTGGCGCTGGTGTTGGGACGATTGGTGCTTCTGCGGCTAGTCTGGCTGGAGGTAGTTCAAGTGGCCCCGGTGCTATAGGCGTCTTCCCTCACGCTAACACAGGAGAATCTGCCATCCCGCTGCTCCTCGGCTGTTCACCATCTGTAGTATCCGGCAGTCTCGCTAAGGCCCACTCTAGCTACGGAGCCCCTGCTTACAGAGCACGAGAAAATATAAACTTGCACTAAGAGGGATACCAATAAGAGCAAGGAACATCCTGCTATTAAAGCAAAATGGAGTCCAACGAAAGGTCAATAAAAACTTCCTTCCTGCTTTTTTTTTTTTAAAAAAAAATTGAGTTTCTAAATTACGAATAAGTGCAAAAAATATTTTTTTTGTTCCTTTTTTTACTTATTGATTTTGTACTATTTTTATATTATTAAGTGAAACATCACAAATAAATTTACTTTCACCATTTCAGTATTTTTCAATTTATTATGGGTTTATTATATACAAAAATTACCTACATGATAAGATTTGCTCTTGACTAGTGGTCTTACTACACATATACATACAGGCTTAGAATAATAACGCATAGAAACCTAGCCCGCACACACTAAGTGAGGCAAATTGAAGCGCACCCAATGGGCCTCCACACGAGCGGGCGGGCCATCAGTGCTCAAGGTCAACTTGCACCGTGAACAGCACAAGAATTTTAGCTAAAAATGACGAAATGTGCGGTAAATGAGTGTAAAAATACGTCAGACAAACATAAAATAGATACTAATATCACATTCCTCAAGGAAGTAACGCGTTTCAACTTGTATTTTTATATAAATATTCACTAAAACCGAAAATTAACCTACTACTAAAACTAGCCTACATGAATTTGATTTTTGCCTCACTTGTGACAGTTCCTTTGATTTGAAACTATCATTCTATGCGTTTTTATTCTAAGCATACAGGCATGATACACATACATAGAGATCCACCTCACCAACAATGAGGAGTGATGATGCGAAACACATCCTGTCATATTTTTGGATTGGTTTTATAGTGGTACGACCGGCATTGCAACCGCTGCGTGTCCCGGTGATAATGAAACATAGGTATGTAAACGTAACAACAAATATGAAGCCGAGCTATTTTGAACAATCTCACATTAACATTAAAAAAAGCCTAGGGCCTGCCACCCCAATTCAAATCATTGCAGCTAAGTCATAATCATAGTTTGTGAGCCATAGTTTGCTAAATTAATAAGCGTCTTAATTTTCTTTAGTGGCTCTCATAGATTTAGTTATGTGGCTCTAGAGAACTCTGAACTATTTCGACTGAAGTACTCGAATCCCAAATTACGAAACAAATTCGAAATTAAAATGCATTCCGTGTCTAGTGGTCTACTCCCGTGATCTGCGTTCGCCGTTCGCTTATTATTAATAATTTTGGCTTGGATACAAGTACTTAGAGCCACATCATCGTTTAATTATGTTTCTGGAAATAGGGCCGCCACATAGAGGATAGGCAATTTGAGGTGGCGTGCTTGGATTGCTTAGAACGGGCCGATACGGGTATTTTAGTTCGAGCTTCGTATAATTGCGCGTTTTAATAAGGCACAATAGCTCTATCCTATTCCACTTTAAACTAGATTTCACAAAATAATTGTAAGTCAAAATAAAAACGACACTTTTCCCTCCAAAAGGTCCAGAGCGAAATCCCGTTCGTCGTTCGGACATCCGTCCGAAACAATTTACTGTCAAAGTAACACTCGACAATGCGAATGAAGCTTCACAATTACCAACACCGGTTAATGTCCTATTAGAGCTTAGCGAAAAATTTTTTTGTTTCGTTTTTTTTCTTTCAACTGTGACATTGGCAAAATCATCAGTTCTCATATTGATGGAGCCATAAAAATAAAAAGTGAAGTGAAGTGACATTGTTTTTTAATTTGCTCGGTCAAATATCGGACGGTAAACGGGACTAGACCCTGTGTACCGTTTGGTTTCTGGGAAATAGCAACATTGAAACCTAAACGTCAAATTGTCAAAACTAACGACGCCGTGAAGTGGCTGTGAGTTTGCATACCACCCCACACAAAACTTGTGAAAGCGTTGTTCACTTATCGTTATAAATACTGTGTTATACAGCATTGCTTAAATATATTTGAAAAATTATTATATCGTGGTGTAATCAAGATGGCGACTATAGGCCCTAAGAAGGATGGAGGTCCAAACATCGAATATTTTCAATCGGCGGAATGCCTTGCTCAGTTCGACCAAATCCGGCTTTGGTTGCAGAAAAATTGCAAAAAGGTATGATATAAACGTTTTTAATCTGACCCGAGTACTCGATACGCATTGCTGGTTCATGTACTTTCGTTTATACCTTAAATTTATTGATTATAAGTATTATAACACATTAATTATGTATACTCAAAGTGCCAATAAATTTGTATATTTGTAATTTCAGCACGTCCAAACGGACCCTCCGACGAAAGAAGGCCTTGCGCAACTCGTCATTCAGTTAATCCAGTACCAGGAAAACAAGCTGGGCAAGAATGCTTCTGACCCACCTTTCCTCAGGCTTCCAGTGAGTACACATTTTACCACACATAACCTTCCATTACCATAACGCCTAGTTTTGTTTCTGATGTTCTGGTGTAGAATTACTTATTACACTTATAATATGATGAGTTTGCCCTTTTTAATAATTTGGTTTGTCAATATATATGGCAATAATATTCAGAGTTATATTTCATTTAATTTTTAATAATCGGCAATCTATCTCACCACCGCACTACATGTCTTTCAACTCTGATGTTGGCGAATGTTGGATTCAATAGAAAGTTGAAGTTGAAGTTGAGATAGATGTGTTGCTGGAAATACTTGTTTGCTAGTGTTATAAAATACACTTCTATTAGATGAAGTTCAAGAAAAAATAACATTAATTGTCAATTATGCACTGTTTATTTTAGTATAACTCTTAATAATTAGCTGCATTGGTAAAAACAAATTGGTTTTGTGGTAAACCTTTACAACTAGTTCCTTCTATGGCAAAGACAGATCCTGCGTCTGGCTGTTGTTCGAGTTCCGCTTGCGTAAGATCTCTGCGACTTGTTGTCACATATAGAGTAGATAGGTCATGTCCTCCCCACATTACCGATGTCACCTTTGATGCTGGTAGCTTGTGTTGTTCCACAAGTTTCCCCGAGCGAGAGTCTATTTTAATTACCTGTGCAATCAATATAAATTAAACTTTGAATTGTTTAACATGTATGTGATTGGAACTCTGCTGCAACCTAGCGACATTGATATATTTTGGAGAGAAATGTTACTAACAATTGGATTGACTTTGAATTGAGAGGTTTGCAATTATTATGCTAATAATAATAGACTGTTGCCAAATCAATAAACTTATGAAATTCCTCAGTGAAGCTATATTGCATAATACGAGGCGTGGCCACCTGTATGGAATGATAATTAATACTTTCACTATCTCCCATACTAAAATGAAAATCATCCTGCAAATATATGAATACTTTTTCCAATTTAGCATTTAGGAAACAGTATTAGTTGTCGTAAATTTATGTGGTGCAAGTGTTATCATATATTATAAAAGGTGATTATTTTTAAACCTCATGTGGCCACTTTGACTATAATTACACTCTTGTGACACATATATGTACATTGCTATGCCAAAACTACATTATTACCTGACAAATATTTGCATACTATTCAATTGAATGCCAAACATTACAAAGTAGGAAGAAGAAATACGAAAAAACAGTAAATTATCATGTTAATGTAAATGTTTCCATATCTAAAAAATCAAAGGAAATGTAAAATAATTAAGTTATTATTATTATTAGGGTGGCTTCATTTGGGGCCTATGAGGCCCCTCATCACTGCGACCATAAATGATCTATTGTGATCACCACTAATCACAGCTCAGAACCAAGACCAACAGCCTTAAGGAACTGAAGGACTTTCCTGGCTTCAACAGTCTTTATGTCCTCTAGGTGTGGCCTGTGCCTACCCAGTATGAAACTTGTTACGCCCATCAGAGGGCAGCACTGGGTGAGGAGATGCACAAGAGTTTCGTCCGCCTCATGGTAGAATCTACATTCTCTGTTTTCTCTCTGTACAATATTTACATGTGCTTATTCAAGCCACAAAGCTTTGTTAAGGCTCTAGTCCAGTGATAGAGCTTCTCTACAGTGTTTGGCACTGAAGGCAGCTATCAGGGCTTTAGAATGCTCAAGACCCTTAGTCAGCAGACACACAACACGGGAGATGTGTGAGCTCTCCTTCAGCAAAGTGAGCTTTGCCAGGCTGTGTGCTATTCCTATAAAGGGCTCAGGGCCAATGAAGGCCTCCCTAGCACCAGCCTTTGCCAGTTCATCCGCTGCTTCATTACCCTCGATATCAAAGTGACCAGGAACCCAAGCCAGGACTACATTATTCCTTTTCCCAAGAGTATTCAGTATTGTTATGCAGTTTTCTACAATCCTCGAAGTTTGGGTGACTGAAGTTGGGTTAGGTTAGTTAAATAACTAAGTTACGTTTCTAAGCAATCAAGAATAGATAAGAAATGAAAACTACTCATGATAAAATTAACTAACAAAAACAAGTACTCATTATTTGTAAACCGAAATAAAATTAAATTTTTGAAAGTTGATCAAACTGATTACTTTTTGTATTAAGTTTTAGATTCAAAAAAATAGTGAGCATTAAAATTAAAGTACATTTTTCTTTCATTGCACTAAATTATTTCTCATAACCAAAGTAATAAGTGATAATTTTTGTGCCAATTTTGGTATTTGCGTTAACCAGGCCGAATAGTTTGCCGAATATTTCGTAATGCTCCTGGGTAA
Source organism: Hyposmocoma kahamanoa (assembly GCF_003589595.1). Lineage (NCBI taxonomy): Eukaryota > Metazoa > Arthropoda > Insecta > Lepidoptera > Cosmopterigidae > Hyposmocoma > Hyposmocoma kahamanoa. The sequence continues at coordinate 3,405,730 of NW_020656077.1, forward strand.
ATATTCAATATTCGACCTGAGGTCGAATATACTATTTGTTACAACACAAATTTTTTTATTACCTTTCCACCGTCGTAGCATGCAACCCACAGGTTTCCTTCATTGTCTATTGTCATGCCATCAGGGTACCCAGTGACATTTTTTGACTGGAAACTGAAAATTGTCCTTCTGTTACCTGGAAAATATTGTATTTTTCAATGTCATAACACAACAATATAAAGCTATTTTTCAGACTGATTACGTGTACGTGTCTAACAAATTTGGATGCAATTTGGCGACAGCGAAAAAACTTTCCTGAGATTAAATTTGATTCTGTGACAAAGTAATGAAATGAAACTTACATTTGTCAACAATGCTGCTACATTAATTTATGACCTCATTATAGTGCTGGCGATTACCTACTTGATGCAAAATATTATGGTTAAAGTTATTATTATTAATGACTTTTTGCTTGCTTCTAAAACTCATTGTCTGCTTTTGCGCGATTTGCATTTGGTGAAGCTGTGTATCTGATTTGCAGTTGTGTTAATTAAACCATTACAATATAAACATAGTCATATTTAGCGTCTTAAATAAAAGTGTTTTCTTCATTCATCATTAAGAACGAGTGTTCTTAATGATGTATGAAGTTTTCCTACCAGATTTAGTATAAATTTAAGTAAAAGTTATACTTAATCTAGTACGAACTGTGAGATGTAAAAAACATGTGACCTAGCTGTTCAAAACTCTTACGTATAGTGCCAGTCTCCAATTTGAAATCGAATACATCAATGTTCCTCGTAGGTGTGTCTATATAGAACATATATTTGTTGTCGGTACTCCACGCGATGCCGTTTGATATTGATACAGGCTTCAGTTTGGTTGCAGGGTGAAAGTAGTTATGCTCGTTAACCATATATAATGTTGCTTGGTCTTTGTCGACCTCATTATCCACCTCCTTCCCCATTGTACCTGCAATGGTTGCGTTTTCAAAATGGAAATATTATGCTATGAGTACCAGATCAACAAAATTCACTCATTCCAGCCACTACCCAGAACACCCGAACCGCAACCAATTTAGTAAATTCATTTCCCAAATTGGTCCTACCGGGCATCGAACCCGGTACCTCCACGTCCAGCACCCATAGTGCTCACCGTTGGGCCACAGAGGTCGTCAAAATATTTGTAACGGAAAGTTAGGTACATGAATGGTACACATGCGTTAGTGGCTAAATCTCACCAAACCAAAGTCTGCCTCTGGCGTCGACCTTGCCATCATTTGCGCGGTTATCAGGCAACCCCAGATCCACCGCAGTAAGCAACCGGAGAGCACTGTCGCCTGGTGGAGCATCCCATTGCATAAAGTACAACTCGGTTCTACTTGTTATCAGCACCAAATTGGGATTATCTTTCACTGACACCACCAGGGTCACTGGTCCGTAACCTGTGAGAAAATTGTAATTGAGTGTGTCACCAGACTACACTTATTGACACGGAATTATTAAGCCGGTCAGAAATAGTTCTTTATGTCCATATAATAAAGGCGAAAATATTGTTGTGCGTTTTGCGTCGGCGATCCGAGCGGAAACGAAACGCGCAACGTCTTTTTCGCTCTTATTGCATGGTCATAAACGTTTTCTGCCTGGCTCAAGGCGATTCCGTGTGAATAAATGTGGTAAGTCCCTAACTTAATACTAATTGTTATAAATATTACTGATATATGGTTAGATGTATAGGGTTTTATCGGAATGGTGAGAAACTATATTGTTTCAAGCTCACATATACGAGTAGGTACTATTTAGATTAATTTGTTTAGATCACTTTTCTTCTGCATACAATTCTTTATTCATGTACCTTATTTGCGTAAATCTGAAACCTATTAAATTGTATTATAAAATATATGAGTAAATATTATTCTTATTAATTGTGTATACATTATTATTAAGACTTAATATATACTATATTAATTTGTAACGTGCTGCGCCTGCGATTTTCTACGCGCAAACATTTACGTAATTTTTATTTCAACATATAGAAAGGAAAGATTCAGCTTTACGATTTTATTATAGGTATTGATGAATCTGTTAGTGGATAATTTTGGCTGCGCCCCATTTGTATCTTTTGGTTTTCTATCATAAGGTTGACTATAAGAAATTTTAAATTGTGAAGACAGTCACCTGTCGTAAGTTAGCTTCTAATATTACACTTAACTTACACTACAGTTCTATGTTATCATTGTAATTTTTAATGTGCAAGAATCGTTACTTTATTGATTGCATGGTCTTTTGCAACACAGGTGACCCTAAGAGTTATAAAGAAAACGTTAAGTAGCCTTCGTACGTTTGACAGCTACAACGACCCGAAGGTTGTACTGTTTACCTATTTCCCGCGTTGTGACATTGCCCGTGACAGGGTCAAGTCGGTGCACTCTTTGCAACGTTATGTCGACCCAGTACAGCACATTTTCCGCTGACGACCAGTGTGGCCCTTCGCAGTGATCGCCTCCTCTCGCCACCTGGATTAAAAAGTCAAATACGATGTGAAAGAGTAACTACATAGTTACTTTATCATATCGTTCGGAAGTTACTAGCAACTAATATGAGTCAAAATATGTCTTAAAAACTATGTATAAGATTATCTAAAATTATTCGCCACTTTGAGGTATATGTGTGTATACATATATGCGAGTATATTATGTTTGTAATTAGGTATCGGTCCATGTGAAAGTTAAACATTTTTTACACAATAATCGAGTTGAATAGACATTCAAGGTCCATGATCCCAATGTTCATTATCGTTTGGCTTATTACTATAAAAATAAACTAGTACATTAAATACCTGTTATTTTTCGTTGCTCATAATGTTACTAGTCGTTGTAATAACAGATTAATGACCTGTGTTAATTACATTAATAATAACGCACACACTCAACAAAGCCTCGCACTAGGGAAACCCTGTGTCGCGGGTGCCATGGACACACTCATAAGATAACCACAAATTACACCCAATCTCACGAGAGAAATAATTGTAGACCATACAAATATTTCTCCCGGCCCGGGGGTCGAACCAGGAACCTCAGCCTGGCAGTCCGGTAGTATAGTAACCGTTCGGCCATGGAGGCAGTTACGTTAAGTTTTGACATTTGATTTTGAAGATTTAAATTTCCAACGTGTTTATATCCTATAATCAACGGTTACTAATATAGTTTAATGTTATTACTACAAGCAAACTGTGGACTTTGGTATGTTGTCTGGTAATTAAATATTTTTATTATTATTTTATTATTAATTAGTTTCAATGCATAGGAAATGAAACTTATTTTTCCGGATTTAAATCGCGTGTATTTGTTTTTTCAAACAAACCAACTCTTCGGACCCTTTACAATCAACCGTGACCATGGAGAGTTGACTGCATTTGCTCTGCTCTGCTGCTTTTCAATGCATTTATATTAACTAATTTTAAATTGTTACCATTCATGATTGAAAGCAAAAATGTTTGTGATCCGGTCAAAACCGGTCATTGCAAATTTACAATTAAAATGTTATCTGTTGAGACCAGTACCTCTTCCTAGAGTATAAATTGTAAACTCAAAATACTCTTCCCAAAAATTTGTAGGGGTGGATCAAAGGCAAATGAGAATTCATATGCAATTGACCCCAAAAACTTTTGACGTGTGTATGAAATCATTTAGCTCTTGTGACCGCCAAACAATTGACCATGGAAAGTTAATCAAACATTTACGCTGTATAAGTTAACTTCATTGTTTTAATCTAGTGACACTGTAGCGTACTCTTAGCACATGAGTATTTAATAACCTAACCACCGGTTAAAAAAATCGACCTCAAAAGTTTCATCATTCATCCCCTATTTTGCCACCCTTAGAGGTGAAATATTTTCTTGAAATTTAAATGTGACCACATCTGAGGTACCTTCTTTCCAACAAAAAAAGAATCATCAAAATTGGTTCACAAATGGCGGAGTTATCGCGTAACATACGTACAAAAAAACATACAGACGAATAGAGAACCTCTTCCTTTTTTTGAAGTCGGTTAAAAAACTAAATCGGTACTCACCACTTTTATAATAGGCGTGGTGTCAGATCTATGTCCATGGATGTTAACCAATATTATTGCCGAAACAAGTATTTTAGTAACTGAGGACATTTTTTATTAATCGAATATATTTGTTGAAAATTATTTGCACCACTGGCCGCAAAGGCGTCTAGCCGCAAAATAACCGGTCGGAGATACTTGAGCAAGTAAGTGTAACCAAACCAGGGTTGGGCGCGCTCTACAGTACAAGTCTCTATTGATTGATCAATTACTAATATTGAATTACTTGCACGTTCAATGCATTATGATGTTGATGTTTTTAGGTTTATTTCACGGACTGTTCAATGCTACCATCGGAAAAACAAGAAAGACACAAGTAGCAAATTCAAAATTCGGAGATAAATCATTTTAAAGAGTTGTAAGTTTCTCTTCTAAAAAGACTAGTTGAAATATCTTTTTGATATTATGTTGTTTATTTACGTTAAATATGCATAAAACACATTTTTATAGAGAAGCTTTCATTGTATTGTAATAGTTTTTTTATTATTATAGTTTTTTTTAACTTATACCATACTATATATCGATTTTGATAAAAATGAGCGGTACCTTTTTTCGTTTCGAGGATAGAATATAAACTTATTATTTCTTGCACATACAACGAAAATATAGAGACAAAAGACAAAATATGGGTTACAACAAGCCACTCTATTGCTAGAAGTATTAAGCAATGTTATACTCTACTGCCGATACAAATGGATTTTTTTTACAAGTTTGTTTATGGAATTATACTAACAAAAAATGTCTTTATTTGTATGAAAATATTTTTTTTAATTTCTTAACAAGGTATTAATAAAAGTAAATAATAGTGTACATAAACTAAGCTACGTTACTTATAGAAGGTCCATGACATTGGTTATTCGCTTGACACTATCTGTGCACAACAGTCATATTCGTCGTAACAATGGATGCTTAATCATTATTTAATGGAAATTTTAAAAATACATTTGAGCTTGCCTTGAATTTATGCAACATCGTTTATTTTTGCGTGTATACAATGTTTAATATAATATTGAATGGTAAGAGAGGTAGGTGAAAGGCAGAGTTAGAATTACAATTATAATTTTAAAGTATTTTTCCATTCATTTTTGACTTCAATTATCTCATGTCATAATAGTAATTCAAAATTTGAGCTTTGTCATGATCTGTAGAACTGTATTATTTAGCCTAGTTTCAAATTTTATACGTATCGATTGGAGAAAAGGCCGAGTAATTCACTCGCGCTTCTGTAATAATTAATGTATCTACCAGACAACCATATCAGTTGCCTTGCCACAAACTTGGGTATTTCCTGAACTATGGCTCAATTTACATTGCCGCGGAATGGAGGATTCTTGCAAACGTAGCATAATGAACTTTATTTTCATTATGTAACGTACAACTGTCGCCGAACAAAGCAAAAAGTACCCTTAGGGCGCGTTTATATTACACGAATTTCATCGCGCTTAACCCGCGCGGCGGGCGCCGCGGAATCCGCTCTTCGACCGCGTGGCAGCCGCGCGAAAACTTTCTCCTCGTGTGTTCCCTTTTTAAGGTGGTAACCATTGACTTTTATTTGTAAGTCAATGTTGGTAACGCTTCGATTTTGTACATAATGCATTATTGAGCAAAACGTAAACAATATGTTGACGTTAGATAAAACTGAAATTATGAAGTTAAAGTTAGACGAAATAAATACTAACACATCAAGTGGAAAGTGGGAAGATGACGTGTATACCTGATCACCAATGTGACATCCAAATATGCGTTGCAATACCATTGGAAGAAATTTGTGTGTTAGTTTTTTTTATGGTACCAGATAACGGGACGAACAGGCGTGCGCTTGGTGGTTAGCGATACGCTTGTCCATAGCAATTGCATTGCCATTAGAGCTTTAAATCACGAAGATCTGAGGGGCACTGTCTGTTCGCCCGTCTACCTGAGACATAAGTTCTCAAGTCCCAAATGCTTGTAATTTCACCAGGCACCTTTACCCTTCAAAACAGGAGTGCTACAATGCTCACTTTCTTGCTTTACGGCAAATATGTGCAAGGTGGCAGGCAGTACTTTCCTGGACAAACTCTTTCACAAGGAGCTCTCTCGTTGGAGGAGACCCGAACATTCACTTTTATATAATATATTATGTAAACGTTTTTATGAAGATGATGCGATGTTGATAGTTTTCTCAGTGTTGCCGTGAAGATCTGCATACAATACAACTTACGAGTATGTCGCAAGAGTATTGTCACAGAAAGCGAAGAAACTTGCATAAAATATAACACAATTAACGAGGTCCATGGTAAAATTACTTCTTAAGCGTAATTAGAGGCCTTGTCGGCGAGACTTCCGCGTGACGGTTGCATGGATCCGTGACCGCCACAAAATGGGTCGTTGTTGAACCTTTTAACTTTGGTTTTTTGTACAATTGCCCTCCAGCAAAACGATCAAGCTTGACGGTAGCGGTTGCGCTCAGATTTAAAATTTAGATGCATTTAACTAAGAACCTCAATGACAGTTTATTGAAAATTTATTTAAAGACTGAGATTTATAAATCGAATTTAGACTTCGATTGAGCAAATATGGCGAGCTATTAAAGTTTTTTGTATTTAGTAAACGAACTTAAGTTTAAGCAAAAAATTAAATTAATCAGTTTTATTTCGTAACTTCTTGCTTAAACTTAGGCCATGTTCGTGTTGCGTGTACGAAAAACTTGCTTAACTCGTCATTTTTGTTTAGTCGAAGTTTGTTTTATAAATCTCAGGAAGAATCTTAATCTTGGGAAGTTATATTTTTATGGACTTCGTTGATTGGCTTGCTTTATGCCAGCATCTTCACTTCCGTGTCAACATTATGAACGAAAGCTTGTATTATGGTTCAATGTAGTGAAGGAAAAATAATATCTCGGAGTTTAAGACAATATATACTAGAATATTGTAAAGTATTTAATCAATTATGTATTGGCCATGTATTTTAACTCTTTAGATTTTTTTATGATACCATGTAATAGGACGAACAAGTCGCGCACTTGATGGTCAGCGACACGCCTGTCCATAACGGTTGCAGTGCTTTAAATTGCAAAGATCTGACGGGCACCACCACCTGTCACCCTGATACAACAAGTCCTATGTGCCTGCAATTGCATCAAAAGTTTCAGTGGCGTTTGATAATCTGTGTTATCAAAGTAGTGTCCATTCAATAAATTTTATAAGGACCGTAACAAGTGACAATCTGCAGAGGCTGTACCGGGCGAATAAGGTGGATAATGTGTCACATCACAACCTAACTGAAATTTTGACGGCTTTGTAAAGATGTGTGTAAGTTTGAATTATCGTGAGGTAATTCCACAGGCCATATGAAAATACGATACTACGATTCACTAGCAGTTCTAAGAAATTTAGAAGTGGTACGATTTAAAAACCGGTACGATGTAAAAGACTCGGCCTTCACATTTTAAAAGAAAAAAGTATTTTTTTATTTAAAGTTAGCTAGTGGCATAAGCTGCAAATACTTTTTAGCCAACCCATTACTTTAGAATAAAAAATTTCAATATTAAAAATAGGTACCGTTTGAACTTTAACGCACTAAGAGTTTGCAATAATAATCGTAAAGTGCTATGTGATTTGGTTATCTACACGTCTGCATTAGACACTGGTCCCCTTTTATAACTTAACCATGGCCATCTCTTCAAGACAATAACTGCGAATTATCACATGGCAAACCATATAAGTATCACAATGAGTTTATACTTCGCACGAACCATGAACTGTAATTAACGCGCTGTCGTCTCTTTTGCCATTTTTAACCGCCCTCAAGAAAGAAGGTTCTGCTACTTGATGAGTTTGTTTATTTATTATATGGACAAAAAACAGATAACATTCAAATTACATTACCGGTTTTTAAGGGTAAGGGTGCTGGTGAAATTAAATGCACACGGAACTTGGTTATCAAGGTGACGGGAGCTGTGGCAGTGCCCTTCAGATCTGTGCGATTTAAAGCTCTGAGTGGCAACTGTTACGGATAAGGGTGTCGTTTACCACCAGGCGCACGACTTGTTCGTCCTGTCATTTGATATCAACTGCCTCCATGGCCGAACGGTCACTACGCCTGTCACGCAGAGGTCCCAGGTGCGATTCCCGGGCCGGGAGAAATATTTGTATGGCCTGCCTTTATTTCTCTTGTGAGTTTGGGTGTAATTTATAGTTGTGTACGTGTGTGTCCATGACACCCGCGACACAGGGTTTCCCTAGGTGCGGGGCTATGTTGAGTGTGTGCGTTATTATTATAAAAAAAAAATAGACGAATAATGAAGTGGCTGTTCTTAAATATTATGTATCTTAGATTTAGTAATACGCGATTATGTTAACAATTCTCGATTGTTCCAGATGAAAGTGTTCATGGACATGAAGCCTAGTGGCGGCCTATGCGTGGTGCTGGCCACCATGTTCCGCTTCAAGTCGGAGCAACGGTGGCGCAAGTTCGACTTCCAGGTCGGTAAGGTATGCACCCCCCCGCACGCCGCCTCGCTCACCGCCCGCAGCCGCCCGCCAGATCCCGCACCATGCGGCTCTGTAACAAACCCCATATGACACGCGTATGTCGGATACCTTTGCAACATTTGGATGTGACCTTTTGCCGCAAAGTAAATAAATGTGAGGAAATATAGGGATTTGGATGATTTATAACAACGTACGTTCATTTTTAACCAATTGTAGAAGTGAATAGTTGAGATAGAAGAAATTTTGAATTAGTGCCTAGCCTTCATACGCGTGTCGTAAGCCCACTAGCACGTGAGGATCTACTTCATTAACAAAGGTACACTGCACACGTTCGACTATAGTCGTCATAATCTCTGTAACACCACATACTGTCCAAAAGCACGGCTGTAGACAATACGACCTATCACACACGCATCTTAATATAATTATGTTTACACGATGGAACTGTTCCATTGAAACGTATATATATATATATCGATATAGACATACGTTGTAAAATAAACGACTGTATTTAAATTAAATTCAATTACGAGATAATATAAGCTTGTGTAAGCTCATACGTTCAAAATCTTTTTGTTACAAAGTTTCCAAATGTTCAGTTCACAACAAACTACACTTCTATACACAGGGTACCTATAACTACTATCCAAACCTGGCCTGGTGATGTTTCCACATGCCTCTCTATGCCATTTCATGCAAGTGCCATCCTTTGGGACTTAAGTGTGGATTTTGTTGTAAATACATTGTACTGTGCGTTTTCCATATTCCGTACTTCGAAAGATATAACGTAACCACTATTTGTGTTTTGTCACTAATACAAAATGGGTTTTGAAACTCACATTATTTTGTGTGCATGTTTTACGTTTCATTTCTTTTTTTTTTGTTGTGTTCGTATTAACAAATTATTATTTAATTATTAATTCAAAAATCAGACGTTGGTTCGAATGCAGCCGGATTGAAGGAATTTTTTCTAAGAGTTCGATCTTTGTATTAATAATTATAACAAACTAGTGGAGTAATTTCACAAAAATAAATTAATATCATGGTGGTCAAACATCGTGACATTCAGTAACTTAAAAATGACAAAATCTTTATTATTATTATTATTAAGAACTATTTGCTGTTATTTTATTATTTGTTATTTTTTTATGAAGACATTAGGAGTTCCTTATGATGTCCGATTAATGCACTGAAGAGCACGTTTGCAAGCGTTGAACAACACTGAACATAACCCTTTATCACCGTCCACCACGCGTCAGCTCTGCACTACTATTCTCTTGAATTATCTCTGCGCAATTATTAACTTATAGTTGTTTCTTCCTCCTTCCCCGGTCCCCCGTTTGCAGAATCCATCTCGGAAGGACTTGAACGTGCAAATGATGATGGAGATCGAGTCTGCACTGGTGAGTGCGGAGTTGATTCGCTCTCCGTGTGTATTCATTCGCCCCGATGTCGACAAGTCAACTGCGAATAAGGTCAAGGACATTGTGGTCAACCATCAGGGTGAAATTTGTGGTGAGTATAGACCAAAACACTGTCAGGCCCAGCATACAAATTTAGTTTATAAATTAGTAATGCAAGCGCCCGTTTCTATACAATATACAATAATGGCCCATTTACACGGAGCAAACTGACGAGCCATTTCACAAAGTCAAGCCATTAAGCCAGGCTAGTGAAAAGTGCGAAATTCGCAACTCCCTTTTATACTACAGCCAGTATTACAATAAGTTTCTTAAAGATTCTTTATTAAACGCCAAGGCAACTAGTGGAGTGGCTGAGGACGCAAGTTTACACAAGGCCATTTACATGGGCCGACTCAATGCACGTGTGGTGGGGGTAGGTATTGGCCCGAAAAATTTAAAATCGTTCTAATTTAGTGGATTGTGTTTATCACTGGTCTGCAGACACTCCATAATTGTCTCTATTTATACGACGCCAGTAATGGCTTGGCTTAATGGAATGGCTCGTCAATTGACCCCGTTTAAACGGTCCTTTAGATAAATACATAAGACTACATTATTTATCTACTCAGTTTGTGTATCTTGCACGATATGAAGATATATTTGACAACCTCGGTCAATCGACGTTTTGCACTGTCGCCGCTAGATGTGGAGGTCCCTAGTTCGATTCGCGATAGCATCAATTTTGGAAATGAGCTTTTCTACATGTCACAATTCATTTATTTATAGGTAAACAAATTGCATGTGAAATAGTCAAATTTACAACCTAAAGATCAGCACTGGGATTCGTCAATACTATAAAAAAACTGGGATTTGCAAGAGATTAATTCAACAATTCCTAAACAAAAAAGTCCCGCCCTGTATCGTGGCCGGCTCAAAAGTTCCCATTATACTGGCAGCATTGCCTCGTTGGATTTCCGAAATTGGTTCTGATCTAGGTGTTGTGGGTAGTGCACCAGAGTAAATTTTGCTCTTGTGGTTATAGTACAGGGATTTTTTTAGTTCTCAGGTCATGTAATTAGTGTATTGTTTAGCTAGCTATTATTATTTAAAATTATTTTATTATTATAATTAGAATGTTATGTGTTTTACAGAGGAGGAAGAGGACGCGACTCACATCGTGTACCCTGCGGTTGATCCGTTGGAGGAAGAGTACGCGCGGCCGGTCTTTCGTCGCGGGAACAACGTGCTTATCCATTGGTACTACATGCCGGACAGCCACGATACGTGGGCTGCGACCGACTTACCGGTAACATGTTCCATTGCTATTTTTGTTAAATCTAATAATTACTAGACATGGAAAGATGTATTGCAGAGAGTCATTAACAAAATGTTCTGCACAGTTCTATATATATAGATATATATATATAATTCTTAGTGATACGTTTCAAATCTTTTTTACAATAAAACATACTACAGTTCGGAATTTTGATGAAACATTGTATAGTGCTTACTACTTCCCAACAAGTGGCCCGTAACGCGTGGCTACTGGTTTTATGTAAACAGTATAAGTGCCCGGTCTCACTTCCTTCGTAGAGAGGTTAACCCATCGATGGCCTCCGGTTGGCTGAATGCTCTAAGGGTCAGGCCTACAACAGCTTTGTTTAATCCGGTTTTGAGGGCATTCCAGCCACAGGCATTTCACTTTGATCTTAAAGAATAGTCATGGTTGTTGTCCTAACGTTACCACTTCAGTATTTGTCAGTCTATTACAGTAGAATATCTGTTTATTCCAGAAAGCGAAATTAAAATTTTGGCATAATGGCGCGTTCCCATTATGTCGTGACGACAGGTAGTCGTGCATTAAGGTGTTGTGGCTTGTTCACATATAGTACACGATTAACTGTCGTTCACGACTTATTTGACGTTACGACGACAGACTGTCGTGTCAATGGGAAGGCTAGAACGACAGTCGTCTGATGATAAACAAAACGCCACGATAAAAATGTGACGACAGATAATCGCAGCTTTCAAACGATACTGTCGTGCAAACAACATGGCGGCTGCCGTGAACCGATAAATTGTCGACACGATTTAGTGGGAACAGCTAGACAAGATAGTCGTTCGACGATAAAATAAACGTCTACGACAGATAGTCGTGCCACGTATTTCACTTAGAACAATTTTTGTAAATATTTTTACTTCAAATTTCGATTAGAAAAACGGTTAACTTTTAGCAGCGTGTAGCATGCAAACGCGGTGCAGTCGCAAATCGCCTACCTTTACACACACGCGCGATTGTAAGCAGCTGCACTTTGCATTTATAAGCGATTGCATCGATCGCCGTGTGTAACCACTCTATAGCAGTTTAAAACCAATTGCCGGCGATCCCAGGTCGATGTACCCGAGACAGTAAGCTGGGAGTGCCTTCGTTCGGAGCCGTGGCGAGTGTCGGCCACGTGGGCCCTCGACCTGCCGCAGTACAACGAGTGGATGAACGAAGAGGATTACGAAGTCGATGTCGCTGGCAAGAAGAAGGTACATTTTTATAAATGTGAAACTTTACTCTTCTATTTCCTGCACTGTAGCGTAGACATTTCACTACAAACAATGATTTGTTATAAAACAATATGACAGAACGTATATAATATATACCAATAAATAACTGTTGTTAAGTAGTATAGAGCTCCTTGTGAAAGAGTTCGTCCAGGGTAGTACTGCCACCTTACTTATTTCTGCCGCCAAGCAGTAATGTCAGCATTACTGTGTTCCGGTTTTGAAGGTTAAGGGTGCTGGTGAAATTACAGGCACATGGGACTTGTCAACTTATGTCTCAGAGCGATGGGGGCAGTGGCAGTGCTCTTCAGATCTTTGCGATTTAAAATTTTGAGTGGCACTGCAACTTTTATGGACAGGCGTGTCGCTTACCGGCTTATTCGTCCCGTCAACAGAGATTATAAAAGAAACTCTAAAATTCCTTTAGGTTTCCAAAAACTAACATCATTATGGAGCTAAACTTCGTTTCAATCCATTTTGAACAACGTATACCATTTTCAAAAAATGTAAACAAACAAGTCACTGACCCGACCATAGACGGTTTAGTGATGGCCAATTGTAATGCCAACTACAAATCGATTAATTAATTGAATGAATTGATTTGTTCAGTTGAGTCATACTAGCGGTTTTCCCTACGTAACCTGTTTATGCATATTTAAAATTTCCGAAATCTTAATTTTAAATCCTCCTTCAAATCCTTAAACTTGATACTCGTTCGATTGCGATTGAAGTATTCGATTTAGTAATCAATTACAAAAATTTTAATTGAACAAGTTAAACAAGTTAACAACTTAAATTAGACAAGTCATAGATGTATAGATGGAAATTACCTCACTTTTGGACTACCATTTTCAAATGCAATTTTGCGATGCTATTTAAATAAATATTGTTAGAAAAAGCTATAGATATCAAGTCGAAATCTTCGAAATATACATGAGTGTACCTATTCGATTTATTGAGTGATTGCTTTGGAATTTTAACCAAACAGTTTTGTTTACTTTTTCTTGAAAATGGATTGGAACAGACTAAAAAATCTATAAGCAAACGAAGATTAATTATAATGATTTGATTTTGGGCTCTGCACATTAGTTTTATGTTATTAATGTATTGTTTTCCTGTTGTGTTATAACGGTTTAAAAACGTCAATCAAAGTTTCGTCGTTACAACTAATCTTTCATATTGATGTTTATTTTAGGTACACAAGCTACGTCTGTCAGTGGACGACCTCATTCCCGGCGGGGAGGCATCGAGCAAGGGCAAGAAGGGAAGCAAGAGGAAGCGATCGCCCTCACCGCCGCCGCAGAAGCACGGAAAACGAAAGTGGTAAGAGAGGGAGTCACTGGTTTCTTATACAATAGTCAATACTGTCAACTTGCGATGCTGACTCTTCTGTACTATTTTAGTATTTAAAACACACATACTAAATTGGTTTTGTAATTCATTCCCGGAATGTGCTGCCCATAAACAATGACGATGGTGGTTTGTGTTGTAGCCGCACGACGAAGCGGCGCGACAACGACGGCGAGGACGAGGACGACAACGCATCACGTGACAACACTGACGCCGCGCCTACGCCTGACACCGAGCGCTCCGCCGATAGTAAGTACCTATGCGTATTTGCGAACCACGTCTGCAACTTCTGTCACGAGCTAGTAGCTCTTGAAAAAGCTTTTGACACTAAAGCAAAAGCTCATCGACTTTGCAATTGGGCCTGTTCTCTCCTTCGCTACTCAGAATAGCTCTGTGATTAAAGCAGGAACTTTCAAACTCAAGCTTTGCCAGAAAGCAAAAAAGCGCAACAGACTGAAATTAAGAGACAAAGCAGCTAACACAGAATCACGGTCCAAAAGTCGTTTGATAGATTGTGACAAAACGACGGGCTCGATAAGCCACAGGGCGGGTCTCAAAAGACTGCCGTCGACATCAAGGCCGACGCCATCAGAGATTATATATAATATCGCAGTATCTGGCAAATAGTGTTACTGGACGGGGAATTACAGCAAACTGTGGAGTAGGATAAAAAAATTCATTATGAAATTGTACTATACTACTTATAGACTTCTTGTTGAATGACAGCGTTTGTTTTCTAAAAAAAAACAGTTTACTAACAATAAACTGTTATTATTTATTACTAACGATGCAGAGCCTGGGTCCATACAATTTTCACTCTTCCATCCTTTATTATAATGACTTAAATCAAAATTAACATTCACTATTATAAAATGTAACATTATTCATGTATGTAATCCTTTGCCTTAATTTCTTTTAAATGCCTTGCATCAGTCGACTGTGATGAAGGTAAGTGAGTCAATTGATTTATTTATTTTTATTTTATACGCCATTCTGTCAAAGTAATAAATAACAAACACAAGCTGTTTGTTTCTAAGATAGCATGTAATGCCCATTATTTACCACAGTGGCCTGATATTGATTGGCATATTTAGTACATTGGGCGTTTAGTGCTTTTCCTATCGTAGTTTTCTAGGTCTTAAGAGGTTAAAAAGTAATAACAAATATTATAGTCTTTTTTGAAGACGTAGTAAAATGAAATTTGCACGATTGCCAGTTTTCATACAATTTTAAATAGTCATGTAGTTTTCGTCGATAGTTTTATCATAGATTGTAAAGGAAGATTTTTTTTGTCAAAAATGTCCGAATTGTGAATGTTACGGCGTTCTAATGATTTCTAATTGCGTTATTGACTTCTTTGTTCTTATTTTGACAGGTGAAATACTAATTTCGAAACCAATTTTTATTCATATCCATTTTAATAAGAACAAGCGTATTCTATATTGAAGTGAGATGAAAAACTGAAAAATAAGTCTATTCTTTGCATTTTTAGTAGACGTAGTTCTAAATGCAGTGTATGTACGTAATTGACAATTAATATGAACCTGTGCCCAGCTGTTCAGTTCAGCAGTTGGACGACTGATGGCCGATGATGATTGAAATGAAACAAGTTCGACTATTTGTTGAGTAAACGTGACTAACATATAGTCTATAATAGATAGAATATTTCGTTACCTCACACGTAAGTTGTTGAAAGTCAAAATACCATTTTTTGGGTAATTCTTACAAAATCTTGAAATTCTTGTCCTTTACATTTATAAAAAAAAGCATTTAATTCTTGCCGTAAAATTAATATTTCATATCGAATTATAAACAATTGCTACTAATGCCTACATAAAATATTGATTTGTCTATTTAAATAAAAAAAAATATATAAAAATGTCCCCATAATCATTCCTTCACTATGTCCCAAGTTCCATAATCAAATACGTTCTGTGCTTTAAATCAACACATTTAAACTAAAATAACCTTTAAACATGATGAACAAATAAAATGTTTTTGCAAAATTAAAGCTATAGCGTGGTAAAAACACGACGAATAAAATTTGAAAATGTATAATTATTCTTAGCATTGACTTACAATTAATGGACGTCGGGTCCGCGCTAAAAAGTGTCCGAACTTATAGGGCGTTAAAATCATATACAGAGCGTCATTCACGCTTTAGTCTTCGTTTGTTCGACTGACAGCGAAGCAAGCAAAATTAGACAGTACTGCGATGACATTACAATTTAAATTCAACGTTTTAGCTTTTTCATATTCCTTTACATGTCACTACGTTTAAATAGGTTGACTTGGGACATTTTTTTCGTGGTTTTTGTATTAGACCCGTCGTCTATTTATTTGTAAGTCAATGGAAAATGTATTATTATTCATGTCCCAACCAAAAAAATCATTCCCTCACACTTTTACCTTCACTCGATTTGTAAACGCATTTTTAATCTTTGGTAAATGCATTTCGTAAGTTTTTACGAACGTTATGACGAAATCCAACTTGTGTATGTAAAAAAATTCTACTACGAAAAGATTTAATTTAAAATTGTACAATTTACATTTTTGACAGTCATTCCCTCAAATCATATAAAAAGAGTTAAGTATTTGATTGTATTTATTAATTGTTCACTCAGACAAGTCTTGGTTTATTTTGATTTCGTCATTCCCTCACCCTCAAACGTTTTGACTGCGCTGTACATTTTCTTAAAAGTCATTTATTTTGGAGACCACTATATCATCAAAAACTATTTACATAAGTACTATAAAATTGACAAAAATAAAAACAAATTCTTCCTAAAAATTTTCATAAATATCGGAAGCACAAATTTCGAAATTTCATGAGAACTGTATATATTTGACTTAAAAAGTGAAAGGGCTTTTTCAGCATATTGTAGGTTCCATATTTAAAAGTAATGAAAACACTTGGTGGTTTTTTCAAACATGGAACCTGTAATATAAATAAAAAAAGATCATATATTTAAATTATAAAGCAAAAAAATGATATTTTGTCTTACAACAACTTACGTGTGAGGTATCGATTTATCTAGTGCAATCACTAGCTGCTTGCAAGTGGGCAACACTAGCGTAATGAACTGTCATTTTACTCCGTCTTCAAAAAATACAGACTATAGAATAGTAAGATCAAAGTGACATTAGTATTTTATTTTTCTTTTTCTAATAAATATTTCCGTGTGCAGCGCCTGCTGCGACGCCTGCCGAGCCGTCATCGAGCGGTGCGCAGACAGCCGACGCACCTAGCACACCCGCTGCTCCTTCCGACGCACAGGACGACTCGCAGGGAAAGCACAGCGACTCTAACACACAGGTAAAGGCCATGAGGGTCGATTAGTCTTCACAATCCATCGTTTCAGGCTTCTCGAAACGACGAATCGATAGTGTACGTTTATATCGTTAAAGATTAACTTGAACGCCAGGGGACTAGCGACGGATCGATGCAATTATCGTGATGATCGATCGATTTATCCAAATAAATACACGTATTATATTATCACTATTTTCAGCCACATGTCCCTGGGTTTTAAAATGTTCGCCTCGTTGAAACACTCTTTAAATTAAGCTTTGGTAAATATGGAACACACAAGTTACATTTTTTTAAGGACTTTTCGGAAAAATAATTAAGCAAGATTCTGTGAAAGAGACAGTGTGAAACCAAGGGACATTGGTGATTTGATTTGGTTACTAGATTCTATTTTGTCTAATAAATACCGTTGGCATTTATATTCACTCCCATTCGTGTTTATTATATTCACTCCCATATTTTATTCAAATATCGCCATATTCGGGGAACACAAATGCTGCTGGTAGATAAAACAGTGACAAAGAATAAACATGATTGTATAATATTGTGTCCTCTTATATGCAACCAGCATGTCGAACAACGTTCATATATTTTTACGAAGACGTGAAAAGGTCGCCGGGTTGGCTATTGCTATGGCCTTAACTTACTCGTTAAAAGTCGTTGTCCAGCAACAGATACAAAGTCACCAATTCATTCAGAGGGCATTGTATACGCTTCTATAATAAGATTTCGATTTGTATTCAAAATTTGCCATTTACACGTTAGTTTACGTTAAACTTCTTGTTTAAATAGTTATGGACATGCGTGTAGCTTAATATCAGGTGCACTAATACGTCCCGTCACTTGATATCACAAAAAAGAAACTATGGTGATACAAAAAAATACTGAAAGTTGTACAGCTTCCGCATACATGGATGACAAATATCCTGATACTGACCCGTTTGGCTCCTTCAGATTGTTTCAATATACGGTGTTTGAAATAAATATAGTATTTGATAAATTAGTACAAAATGTTTATTTACGAAGAGCAACCCCTAGAGCTACTACGAATGAGCAGTAGAGTTTAATCAATGTAACTATTTCAAGTGTAATTTGCTCACCGATGAAATAAAGATTATTTGAGTGTAAGTTATATGTATATAACAAGCTATTAACTTTATTATAATTTTAATACTCCATGTAATCTGCCAGGACATGATAACAAAGGAAGAATTGGAAGATAACGTAACAGATCAGACACACCATATCGTAGTTCCATCTTACTCGGCATGGTTCGATTACAACTCTATTCATACGATCGAGAAGCGCGCGCTGCCTGAGTTCTTCAACGGGAAGAACAAGTCCAAGACTCCGGAGATCTACCTCGCATACAGGTAAAATAATGAGATTTTTCTCAAAGAACTTTTACATAGGGTTCAAATTAGGTTCCAGTATTAACCACCGTACACGGCATAAATATGAGTAATTAATCGTAACGTTCCTCAAGTTGCTAAATTAGTACTCGTAACCTTTTGACCCTTTATTATGATACTATACCAGAGAATAAAAAAGTTACGGGGAAGTTACTCTCCGTCCCTCCGTAGCTTTAGATATCACACCGCTCCCCGCGTATTGTTGCGACATTGACGGATGGCAACAAAGGTTGTCAGTGAGTCGTTCGCTAAGGACGTAGTAGTAATAGGCAAATAAGTTTCGACCGTTAAACGGAGTGTCCAGGATGTGACTAGTGCATAATAATAATACGATATTATTCGACGACACAGGAACTTCATGATCGACACGTACCGCCTGAATCCGACGGAGTATCTGACGAGCACGGCATGCCGGCGTAACCTTGCTGGTGATGTGTGTGCCATCATGCGCGTACACGGCTTCCTCGAGCAATGGGGACTTATCAACTACCAGGTACTTGACCCAGCGTGGTGGATTATGTAGCCACTATCCTCTCCTTACACTCAATTAACTACCTTGTTAGCCCAATAGACGCTACATGACAGTAACCCAGACACGAGATTAGAACGGTAGAACCTATTTGGGAACCGAACTTTTGTAAACTGGACACTTAAATAAAAATAATCACATTATGTGCAATAAGGTCCATTATTATTTTTTTAATTTTCAAATTGTGTTTTTTCAATTCCACAATTTGGACCTACGACATTATTTGGTTTCATGTGCTTTATGTCCAAAAAGAGAGTAGTACAATAATGTAACAACCCCCACGAGATGGTATTTTTCTTCATATTTAGCTATTTGTTATAACGAGCATTGTTTTTAGTTGGAGGCTGAGTCACGTCCTACAGCGATGGGACCGCCGCCGACGTCGCACTTCCACGTGCTGTCCGACACACCCTCTGGTCTGCAGCCACTACAACCGCGCCCCACACAGCCCAGACCTAGTGAGCTTATATTGCAAATATTATACCTACCATCTATCTTATGCTACACATATCGCGTAGATAGAATTAAGAATGTTGGTCCGAAGTAATATGGTTAATTTTTTTAGTTACATATTTTTGACGACTTTGGTGGTCGAGTGGCTTGCACACCGGTTTTCATGGTGTCGTCATCTCTGAGGTCCCGGGTTCAATTCCCAATGGGATCAATGTATAAAACTAACTATTCTATATTGATTGTCTCGGATCTAGGTGTTCGTGGTACCGTCGTTGTTTCCGATTTCCATAACACGAGTGCTTTAGTTACTTATTTCGGTATCAGAGCAACGTATATGCTGTTGTCTAATATTTATTTATTTAATATTTATTTATTGCACAGAATGTGCTAAATATTGTTGATATTGCTAAAATGTCATCGATATGCACATATACCACAGAAAGTTTGGTATACTACGACTATTGCTAGTTCATAGTTCTTAACTGATGTACGTCACAGAAATCTGACTAAATGCTCGTTATAAAGGCGCATTCATTTGTAAAACAGTGGAGAACGCAGCAGTGCCGAAGATCGAAGCTGGGCTTCCGAACGGGTCAGAGGTGGGTGCCCCACCGGGTGCCACAGCTGCCGCTGCTGCTGCTGTTGCCGCTGCCACCACGCAAGTCAAGGCGGAGCCCACTATCGACCTTGGCGGAGCCCCGGGTCTTAAAATGGATCAGGTATTTGTAAAACCTAAGCCACCTAGATTACCTATTTGTAAAACCAACGATACCATTGCTCTTCACAAATGTATAAAGATTTCAACATAAGAAGGATGTTTTTTATTTAAAACATGATTTTAAATATTTCTAGTCTTTTTTTTCTAATCTACTAGTTTCAAATACTAAAAACACACATTCTTGATTTATGAATATTAGTATCGTGGAGGCGCTCGCGGTCGCGAATGGACAGAACAGGAGACGCTTCTGCTACTGGAGGCTCTGGAGCTGCATCGCGACGACTGGAACCGCGTGGCCGCCCACGTGGGCACACGCACGCACGACGAGTGCATCCTGCACTTCCTGCGGCTTCCCATCGAGGACCCCTATCTCACCGACGCTCCGTCTGGTAATTTATTTCTGCAGTGCAACATTTCAGCACGTCACGCAACGAGATTACAGTGGTGAAGTTTTTCGACGCTTTTTTTTTATGTACGGTAGTAATAATCAATTTAAATACAGAAGCACTACTTCTTTTCCTCCCCAATTGCTACCTATTGGATTGGCTTGGATTCATTATACATTCACTACCACGCGAAAACCTGTGACTTCGCCGCAGCTCGCCTTGCAAGACCTATGTATAATATTTAATATCAAATCATGTATCTTGTAAGGGCGCGTTCCCATTATGTCGTGACGACAGCTAGTCGTGCAGTTTAAAGTGTCCTGACTTGTATATTTAAATGAAGTTGTTCACACATAGAACACGATTAACTGTTGTTCACGACTTTTGACGTTACGACGACTGACTGTCGTGACAATGGGAAGAGCTAGAACGACAGTCGTCAGACGATAAATAAAACTTCCACGACAAAGTCAGAACAGAGATAATCGCAGCTTCAAACGATTCTGTCGTGCAAACAACAAGGCGGCTGCCGTGAACCGATAAATTGTCACGATCTAATGGGAACAGGCTAGACGCGACAGTCCAACGATAAAAAAGACGTTACGACATAATGGAAACGCGCCCTTAGAGTATAGTAATAGAGATGGTGTGGTAACTGTAGTTGTATTTATTAACATTTGTAACAAACTAGTGGAGTAATTTCACAAAAAATAATTGAATATCAATTTAATACAAATTTAATTACGGTTAATGGCGACATCTCTAGCCAGGGCTGGTAGCTGTCAAGTTACTTAACTGGGCGACGAAATACTTTCATAGATTTCTCGTAGATGATGCTATGGCTAAAAAGTAGTTGAAAACCAAATGCAATTCGAAATTCGTGAGGCGCGCTGGTTGGTTTCGTAACTTAGTTGGCATAGCGCCTGACACGATTTGCTAGAAGAGTCGGTTCGAATCCGGCGGATCGAAGGAATTTTTTCTGAGTGTTCGATCTTTGTATTAATAATTATAACAAACGAGTAGAGTAATTTTACAAAAAATAATTGAATATCAATTCAATACAAATCTGATTGTAGTTGTAATTGTTGTATTAGGCGGTGTGCTGGGTCCTCTGGCGTACCAACCGGTGCCGTTCAGCAAGACAGGCAACCCTGTGATGAGCACAGTGGCGTTCCTCGCCTCTGTGGTCGACCCGCGCATCGCATCCAAAGCCACACGCGCTGCGATGGACGAATTCGCTGCGATCAAGGTATCTATCAAGGCAGTATAATCAACAGCACCCTTGGTGTCGCTTCATTATTGGTGGCACAGTGTTGATATCGTATACTTGGTTTTAGAATCTCTGTATATATGTAATAATCAGAGATCGAAATTCTCAGGGAGTTAATTTACCTAATGTGTGAATCCCCCATATAAAATTTAATTTTTTATTGTTTATTTTGTAAACCGTCCAAAATATACGTTGTTTCAAGTTTATTTTTTAAATGGATGAAATATTTCAATATGTACCTCAATATGTACATAATAAGTACCTCTCGAAAACCACTACAATATTATTTCTTGAGACAATAATTTGTTACAAATAGGATATAATAATTTGTCGCTATTGTACTGAAATTTCAATAAATAATAACCATATTCAAAAATAATCTGTCCCGAGAAGTCCCGGAACTTTTATAAGGACATGTCCACATTATTCTTTAGTTTAGCTAAATTAACTCTCTACCGAACACTACTGTTAATAATGCACCTATCATTTACATTTTTATGCTTAACAACTCTGCAAAAATTGTATATGAATGAAATAAATATCGAGACCTTAGGTTTTCGCAATTGTTTCAAGTTGGAAATTATAGTTACGAACGAACAAATGTATCATGTGTCCCTTTTGTTCAGTATCACTGGCACTATATTTTATTTAATCATACACGAACAGAACATTGGTTTATAATCGTAATCATTTATTCATAATTTATAAACAAATTATTAAATTGTATTATAAACTAATAGTAGAGAGAGATAGTACATACAATAAATTAACGTTTACACTTAAAAAATTCTGATAAATTAAAAAAGAGCGCTGCATTAGCCATATTTTTAGACTAAAGCGAAAAAAAGACCGTTGCTGACATCGTCAGGTGTATGATAGGCGATGACTCATCGCATGATGGTTTTGTCCGTTTTAACCATCTTATGTTTTATAGTTTGATTAAGGAACCTACGTTGCTGGTAATGGTACAAAATAATTGTACGCTTTGTGCAGGACGAAGTACCAGCGGCGATGATGGAAGCGCATGTGAAAGCGGCGGGCGCGCACGGTCCCGCGGCTGCACTCGCCGCGACCGGCATCGCCGGCACCGCGCCAGAGTCCTCGCCGACCAGTAAGTACCATTTCTTCGACATTCGTAGTTGTTGTGGCCTTTATTTTTTAATAATGTCAAGTGACGGGGCGAACAAGTCGTGCGCCTGATGGTAATACGGTAAGCTGTACGCCTGGCCATAACAGTTGCAATGCCACTTAGAGTTTTATATCGCAAAGATCTGAGGGGCACTGCCACTGCGCCCGTCACCATGAGACATAAGTTGATAAGTCCCACGTGCCTGTTAATTTCTCCAGCACCTTTACCCTTCAAAGCTGAAACGCAGTCCTAATGCTCACAATACTGCTTGGCGGCAGAAGTAGGTAAGGGCAGTACTTCCCTGGACGAACACTTTCACAAGGCTGCTACTAAAATGCATTAAGAATTAAGTTCTAATAAAATAATGTACCACACAATTACAGTAATGACCTTAGGGTAAAACTAAGGAACGTCTTGTATTATCAGAGTAATGTAATTAAATCTAAGTCCTTTTTGGAACTCCTACTAGTACCCCTTCAAGTATTTAAAGTATAAATGTGATTTACTTTTTATGAACACAATTCTATCAGTTCAATGATATGACTGAAATAATTTGTCATATCTTCAAGCACCTACACACAGATCCAGTGAATGTGTGATCTTATGAGTTTTTCTTAACAATGCGTTACTCAGGTGAAAAGAAAGAAGGCCCAGAAGTGAAGCCCGAGGCTATGGAAACGGATGAAGGAAGTGAAGGCACACAGAAAATGAAAGAAGAGCCGGCGGAGACGACCACGCCGGAACCTGACACCAAAGAAACTCCTAAGGAGGAGACTGCTTCAACACCTGGTAAATATTAAATATTTGTGGGCAAAACTAAACTTATTCTGCAGGAATCTAGAAAATGCTGTACTAACTGAACAAATATTACTTAACTTGCAATTTTCGACATACAGAAGCGCCAACGACGGTAGACTCAAAGCTACAGGCGGCCGCGGCGGCGGCGCTGGCAGCGGCTGCAGTGAAGGCCAAGCATCTGGCTGGTGTGGAGGAACGCAAAATCAAGTCGCTCGTCGCGCTGCTTGTCGAGACGCAGATGAAGAAGCTCGAGATAAAACTCAGGCACTTCGAGGAGCTCGAAGCTACTATGGAACGCGAGAGAGAAGGTAACAAGTGCAGGACATATTTGATGACTGGTTAAGTGGTAGTAACATCTCGTAGTCATAGCATTACTTATGAACAGCAATAGTTTTGCTCACATTGCTTATAAGTACGCGTGAGAGGTGTGGACGTAAGTAGTCGTTTAGCCAATACGCGGTAATTAAATATATAAATAAAAAATACCAGTATTGTTACAAACTTGTTTGCTGTTTAGAATCTATGCAATGTCATACTAGGAATTCCACATGTATTACGAAATATGCACTAATAAAATTTTATGTATAATATAATTTCCGGACACACCACAATCTCGAATAAACTTTATACATTTTTGTTTACCAGGTTTAGAATATCAGCGGCAGCAATTGATCCAAGAGCGGCAACAGTTCCACTTGGAGCAACTAAAAGCGGCAGAGTTCCGTGCGCGGCACCAGGCTCATCAGCGGCTGCAGGTGGAGGGAGCCCCCCCGCCGCCGCCCGTCGGCGCCAACGAGCAACCCCCTGCCGAAGCTGCACCCCCCGTGCCGCCGCAGCACGCATAAACCTTTAACTAATGACAATGAGCTAGGCTAATATTAGGGATGAACTATATTCGTCAACACGCTTATACTACTGTTTAGTTTTAACACAGTAAATGTTTCTATTATGTTCTATTCTAGTTGACGACGTTTAAGGTAATATCTGCCAATCATGATGTAAGTAGAATTAATAAAACAACATTATTTATGTAACGTAACTAACAATTTAGACTTAGATAAAATCAACGGTAGTTACATCATTCTAATTTATTTTCATATAACAAGCAGCACTCACAGCTGTAAATGGCGTGTCGGGCTATTCATAGTCGTTGTCAATATTGACGCACATTCTTTCGAGAAACGCTGAAAACGGTACGAGAGGCATTGATAAATTTTACAAATCTCAGAAATATATTAACTATTAAAGAGATCCGCGTCATCAAATCGACACACGTCCGTTAAAGCAAAAGTGAATGTGAATGACATCAGTCAACGTTGTTAGAACTTGTCATGCCTAAAATGTATTTTTCTGTTAATTAGAAAACAGAATTTTTAGAATACTATATCTATTGTTGAATACTTACGGTATTCTTTTATTCCTGATTTACAGTATTACAACAGGTATATATACCTCACAACGTCGTGAACGTTTAGCCCTCACTGTTATTGTGTAATGCTACATGGCAATAAGGGTAAACTGTCCATAAGGCATACTATTAATATTAATAGTATCATTTATTTTCTCCCAACAATTACAAAATACTACTGCAATAATGTATACAGGCGTCGCAGAAGGAATTGAGGCGAAAAGAACACCATCACAGTTGTAACTCTTTTCTGGCGTTCCCCGTTGTGCTTGTGCATACCAAGGAGAAAAAATAGTAGATTGTACAACAAGGGCATAAAGCGCTTCATTTTACCCGAGACGAGTATATACTTGGATACTTAAGTCGAGGGTAAAATGGGTTTTATGAACCAGTTATACACTCTGCTTTTCACTTCGATTGCGAGGAAATTAAACAGCAATAAACGATTATTTAATTAAAATTGAATGTAAAATTACACCAATTAGACAGATTTAATGTGATGGTTTTTTTTTATGCACTAGAGCATAAAATCCCATTTTATGCATTAGAGCATAAAATCCTATTTTATGCATTAGAGCATAAAATCCTATTTTATGCAGCCTACACCCAGCATAAATACGAACTTTAGGAGCATGAGAAGTGAAAAAACACTTTTTTTAATTTCGCTGCAGACTTCTAGCATACAATTTATATAATTATATAATTAATGTCATTATATCCTAAGTCGTTTTACAAAATCGTTAATAAATGAAATGATTGCTTTTTCTTAATTCGTGACGACATATGATTTTTTTAAATTATTAAGTAAAAATGAATTCGTCTGCTAAATTCATAAACCTCGTAATCTCCATCAATGCAAACTTTTGATTAAGCACAAAAACAGAGTTACTTAGAAATAATTATATGACTATCTATGATTATACCTTTATTTTATAAGTAAGAGAAGGTCTGTAAATTATATTTTAAGCTTAAATTGCCGGATATTAGGCGTGAAGAGTAAAAAGAGATTTCGTCCGAAAACTGAGATACGAGTTTCTCAAAATGTAGCCGACGAATTTGGGTATGTAGTATCAGAATTCTTTAAACTGAAGTGTCGCTTGTACGTGTGTTTTATTATAATTATTCTTAGCATTGACTTACAATTATATGGACGTCGGGTCCGCGCTAAAAAGCGTCCGAACTTATAGGGCGTTAAAATCGTATACAGAGCGTCATTCACGCTTTAGTCTTCGTTTGTTCGACTGACAGCGAAGCAAGCAAAATTAGACAGTACTGCGATGACATTACAATTTAAATTCAACGTTTTAGCTTTTTCATATTCCTTTACATGTCACTACGTTTAAATAGGTTGACTTGGGCCATTTTTTTCGTGGTTTTTGTATTAGACCCGTCGTCCATTAATTTGTAAGTCAATGATTCTTAGTAATTAAGTTTGTACTTTATATGATTATAGTTAAATGTATTTACGTGGGCTAATTATGTACGACATCGACACGACGTCGACAAATACAATTTTCTACTCAAAATTTTGCAACAAAGCGCGGTTTATCGCGTGGAAATTTCCAGAGGAAATTCCATAAGATTCTTGACAGACCTATCTATTTGACGAATTCCACTACTTTCTGTAGTTAATAGGATTATCTTAGGTAATAGGATCATATTGTATGAACTAATATAAACTTTGCCCTCGGAATGTAAAATCAAGAGTTAGGCTAATTGAGTACCAAATTATGTAATTCAAGTATAATGAAATAGTTTTGTACCGCACTATTTGTACGTTATGTTGTGACCATTCATTCTGATCTGATTGTGGTGAATTGTAACAAGTACTTTTTAATTGTAGCTACATATGTAGATGCCAGTTTATTAAAAATAAAACGAGATAAAGCAAAATATTAAGACTGGCGTTGTTTTATTTATTTATTTAACCTTTAAAGTTAGTATGGTATGATAATGCGTTGACAAAAACGATTACACAGAAATAGTAAGGCTGATTACATGAGGTGACGCGGCGGCGGCGTTTTTTGCCCCGGTGGCGCACAGGAGTCGCGGCCTCACACCGCAGCACTAGCGGCGCTACCGCAGCCCATGCGCCGTGATCATAGATTATAGAATCCGTGATCATTGATTACCAGTCACAGTACAGAATGAACGCCACCGCTGTGATGCTACTTCCTTCGTCGTCGTAAAAAGCAGAAGAACAATTTGGATCCATCCATTTATATCTACAAGGAAAATTTAACGGCATGTTTTATACTGATTACGAAAACTTCAGAAGATATCCTGATAAATTCCAGGACTGGATTGAAAGCAATAAATTAAAAAACTTCGTTTATTGCTCGTGGTTCAACTGCGTAGACCAACAAGTTGGACCAGGAGCAAAAAACTTTGTCCTTGGTCCAACTAGTTGGACTACGGGCAACATTGTATGGGCATTCGACCTACTGATTGGTTTAGTACAATCACCGTCAATATTAATAATGTTACTGGTTCTGAACTAACTACAATTGTTCTCTAGGATGATCCCTGTGACAGTTCATAAAAAATCGCACGATATAATCTTGGTAATAACGTGCACTGTTTAATGTATTTTATGAATTATTTTTGTACGCATCGCTTTTAAGTGAAAATATATGGTGCGTGCAGTCACTGAAGAGCGTCGCAGCTGGCTTTAAAACACAACGTCATATCTACTTTGGAATGGCGACTGATCAGGCCAGCAAACTTGATCTAGGGTGAAATAAGACTATAAATTCTAAGTATTCCAGTTACCAACCTAGCCTGCACCCTGCACATAGCGAAAGGGGCTCTGGCCGCACTTTAAACAATATTCCCAAGGAGGGTTGACGTCAGCCAGGCGGCCGGTCATAAAACACCATGCCAAATCCGTTTACGACGTGTATTCACGTGTTGTGTCGACCCCACCTAGCGGACAGGAAGAAGAAGAAGGTGATTCGTTGCGCCAACTTTTGTAATAAGTTGTCATGGTAGTCTATATTTTTTTTATTTTGCCTTAAAATTATTTTTGTTAACAATTTCGAGAAACATTTAAAACAATTATTTTTATGCTAAAACTATAGCAATGAGTGTCGCTGCCCCTCGACCCGCGCAATGAAACCAATTTATTAAGTATTGACTCCTAAGAATTGGTTTAAGGCGTACTAAAGTTTAGTGCAAGTGGACATAAGGATCTCGATTCTAATTCAAATAATCTCAGTACAGAGTACTAAAAAAATCGACCTGAAAAGTACGTGGAAGTACGTCTATTTGCTAAGTTTTATTGAAATACGAGTATCTCCTAGTTCGCCACTATACAGGACTTGACACTGGAGGTAATAAAAATCGGTTCTCGCTACTCAAAGTATATAGAGAGAAAAACGCCTTGAATCGGAGAAATAGCAAAATCAACCATTAAAATTTATATAAATGAGTCTTCGTGCGTGAACAGGCGGCACCCTTAGAGGTGGATGATTTTCTTCAAAATGACATGGGACCACTATGGAAGTACCCCCTTTCCAAGAAAAAAGATACATGAAAATCGGTTCACAAATACAGTTATCGCGTAACGTACATACAAAAAAAATCGAATTGATAACCTCCTCCTTTTTTGAAGTCGGTTAAAAATGAAATCATAATAATTATATTTTTCGTTTCTGTGTTATTTGTGGCTATCCGTCTTAGTATTACAAGAAGTATCAAAGTTGAAAGAAACCTACATACATACATACCGAAATAAGAAGTTAAGAAAATAAAAATAAGGAATTCAAATAGACCTTTCGCTCTCGATTCTCGATCAGTCTGTTGCGTTTATTCATTTATTTCATGCAGACTAGACTTGGTTGCTTTACGATAATGCCCCAACTATGGATAAATATCATTGGTAAAAACTCAATATTATCTTCACTCATTCCCTATATAAATAGACTGTCACGTCTGTCCAAAGTACTACGGTTCCGATACTCTTTGACAAAATTCAACACAAAACAAAAAACTATCACTATTGATAGTGTTTTATTTGGAACATGTAGTTGCTGTGAATGTTCTTGTGTAATATTGAAGTCGATGGGCATATGAGATTTGTCAACTTATGTCTTGGGGTGACGGAAGCAGTGGCGATGCTTCTAAGGCTAAACTCAGTCGAAGTGACGCGAAATGGTTTTCGCCTATAGCATAGTCATCACTATTTTCCCATTAGTAAGGTTGTGTTATGCAAATACGGAGACGCGCTTGGTTGCAGTGGAGCGGCTTCGAACGTCGCCAGACGTTATAGTTGAAAAACAGGACACGACGCGACGCTTCGACTCTGTAATTTGATATTATAAATATAGATTTACATGTAACACGGGTTGCCGGGTTCGGGTTAACATAGTTTTGGATGCACAAAACCATTGACCTAGTAGGTCAATGCACACAACCTAAGAAATTAATTATTGAAATTAATAGTTCCATATTTTTGTTCGTGAATTACCTCGCTTTGGATCAAAGCAAGCAAGATCAAATATAAATTGAATTTCGTTCAGCTGCAGGGTGGCATAGTGTAAAGAAAATAATATTAACAACTTTCGCTTTTGCAATGCATTTAATTTATATTATACAACTTCACAACGCACTTACAAATATAAGAGCAAATTGGCAAAAAAATGATTTATTTAATATAAATTACTTACTTGTACATAACAAAGTATTATTGCTATTATAGGGTTTCGAACAGGGATGGAAATTATCAAGATGTTTATTTTCACTGATAACTATCGTGATAATTATCTGAGAATTATATATTTCCGATAATTATCCACGCCGACTCCAGCTTTGTCTCAATGTTTGTTTGACGAAAAATGACAAACAGTAATAAAATTAAATAAACACGGAGAAATCTTTGGGACATCGATTTGTTCTTTAGACTTTTTTTAAATTGACATTTGACCCGATTGGATACGTCTCTGATACAAACACACATATAATTAATTTGATTAATTTCACGATAATTATCAACCACTTCGAACCCTGATTTAAACCGTAGATAGAACGCTTCACGCAGCAAACAACAATTAGATCCAAAATGTTTAATTATAACTAAAATTATAACATATACTTAATTAATGTCGAATACAAGATTTAAAAAGTGATTAAATTATGATTATGCGTATGTACGTATAATCATATGCAAATATGTATGTACCCAATGTACATACCTATGCCATAGGTAATGTACCTATATGCTTTTTTCATTTAGTAAACATTTACTTACATGCCTAGGTATGTAGCTAAATATTTTATGCAAGTCGAGGTTAATCGTTATTAAATTATAAGTACTTATCATATCGAGTTCTTAGGTTTTCGCGTTTGTTACACATAGGAAATGAAACTTTTTTATAATTTAAATAGTCACGTAGTCAACCGTGACCATGGGACCTGTAAAGGGCCCGAAACGTCGGTTTGTTTGAAAAACAAATATACGCGATTTAAATCCGGAAAAATAGTTTCATTTCCTGTACTTATCATTATAATACTTTTACAATTAATAACTAACATTATTAATATCAATAAAATAAACATTTATTTTTTATTTTTTATTAATTCACCAACAATTGCTTACACTAAAAATATAAATAGGGGAGTACAAAACATTGCTTAATGCTAAGTGCATTATTATTAATTAAACATAACCATTTTTTTAATTTAATTTTTCTTTGTAGTCATAGATTATATTATTACTGGCGGGGTGTACATCTGTCATCACTGGTAGATTCAGTAATGATTACTTTTGCATCATCCTTAACGAGATGGCCTTTTACGTAGACTTGCGTGATGTTGCAGTCATTTCCAGAATACAAAAAACGTTGCACTAAGCTCTCGTCATAATTTGCGGCGTTTCGGTCAAGGCTATTGTTGTAAACGTCGATTGGACCTTCTGGCGCATATATATCGATTACGAGTGCGTCAAATTCTTTTCCTACTTCCAGGCTCCCTACTTTATGGGCCAAATTGAGCACTGAAAACATAGTTTATTGGCTTAATATTTCGCAAACGAAACTAAATACTGTCGTAACTCAAAATTGTGGAATTGAGAAAACACGATTTGAAAATGCAAAGAAAAATTGCTGAATGGATATTATTGCGAATAATGTTATTTTTTTAGCCTTTGGAGTGGAAATCCTTCCTAGGCCCGTGGGATTCCAGTGCCCTTCATCTGCACAAAATTTTATCTAAAAAATTAATCGACAGTCTGACAGCTACCTTGCCCAACGCATTAGCACAGCAATACAAAGGGGGAACGCTGCCAGCATCTTGGGCACCTTGCCGCGCGGACCCAATTTTATTCATATGATTTAAAAATCCTAATTTTACTTTCTAGTATTTAAGCTTTTATTGCCTTTTTTAACTTACCTGTATGTTATTATTTTTAATTAATTTCATTGAAGGTCAGGACGTTACACCACCATATTACATTTTTTTTTGTAAAATTACTCCATTAGTTTTGTTATAATTATTAATATAAATATCTAACACTTAGAAAAAATTCCTTCGATCCGGCCTGATTTGAACCAACGTCTTCCAGAAAACCGTGCTAGACACTATGTCAACTAAGCCAAGGAACGTACCAGCGGACATTACTAATTTTTTTATGTGCTTGGCTGATCTTTGTTTTTTTTTTATTTGTAAGTCAATGTTTTTAACGACACTTTTTGCGCTGTAGCTGTGAGAAGTCTATTTCACCCAATAACTGAGTGGAAAATAACAATATTTTTATTTATACATAATATTTAGTTATTCATTTATAAACGAGAATATATATTATTGGTTTCATTCAACATTTTTTTAGCCGTCTTCAAAAAAAGGAGGAGGTTCTCAATTCGATACTCGTATGTTACGCGATAACTCTTTTTTTATTAAATTTGTGAATCGATTTTGATGGTTTTTTGTTTGTTGGGAAGACGGTACCTCAGCATTGGTCCCATTTACATTTGAAGGAAATATGCCACCTCTAAGGGTGGTAAACTAGGAGATGAATGGGGAAATAAACGGTTCGCACACTTTTCGGTAACCGATATCAATAAAACTTGGGAAATAGATGTAGTTCGGTTTTTTTTTTCAATAAAAAAGTTAATACAATTTCAAATCGTGTTTTTTTTCCACAATTCCGGGAAAGGAATTCCACAATTTTGAGTTACGACAGTATTTGGTTTCACGTACGATTTAGAGATTCAAAGAATAAAATTAAAAAACTAAACATTATTGCGATTAAAAAGAGACCATTCGCCTGTTTGTTCATGGACCTTACCTCTCGCTCCTCCGAGAGTGCCAAGATAGAACGCCTCTTTCCAGCTAATGCCACGGTTCTCGCTATTTTGTAACTCCAAGTGCGTGGATACATCCATGGCGCGACGTATGGCATCCAGGATAGACACACTGTTACCCCCGCATCCATCTGAAATTTGAGTGGCTATTATCTTCTTTATCCACATGTTCAACTTATTCCCTTAACGCTGTAACTTGGGACTTTTCAAGGCGAGAGTGAATAGGCATTTTTTAGACTGTGGCGTAGCATCGATTTCTGTCACCCGGGGCCAACCTTAAATTTGCTACCTCCTCTATTTTCACGATTACAAAAGTTGGTTCGGGAATTTATTTTCGAATTTTAAGTTAAAAAATAATAATTTTGATTAGTGAGGCCTCGGCCGCGCTCACCGCCGCACTATGGGAAATTTAGGTCAGTTACGGATCAAAAATCTGTAACTTTTTTGTTTTTCGAGATACACCTTTCAATTTTTTGATATACATAGTGGGAATTACGACGCTTTTAAACGCATATACATTTTTATTTAACTACCCGTAATTGAGAGACAAAAAAATGTGCAAAATCATAAATCTCTCTCTGGTGAAATACCCAATTATTTTTTTTAAGTGGAAATGCTATGTTACAGTGATTCTTTATTCATAAAATACATTAAATGTAATTATACATCTTACTTAAAATTATATAAAATAAAAAATAAAAAAACGAGGCAAGAATAAATGTGAAAGCTTAGAATAATAACGCATAGAAACCTAGTCCGCACCTAGGGGATGACCGGTTTCGCGCACTTTCCGGTAACCGATTACTGTTTTTTTTATTAACTAGTTATCAATTAAATTAAATTATGTCTTAAATTTAAATATTTACGTATGATTTACGTTCATAAAATGAAGTATGAAAGTTTGAAGTACAATGGGCGAATAGTGTGCGACAAAGTTACCTGAGCCAAGTCCAACTTTAAGGTTGTGGTCAAGCAACTTGCGGACGGGGCAGAGTCCAGCGTGCAAGCGAGTGTTGGCTGCGGGACAATGGGCAATGCCCACCTCACGTAGCTTTAGCAGTTCAATATCAGGGTCCTTCAAATGTACTGCGTGTGCCAGGACACACTGCAATATACAAACACATATATAGGTACTTGTACACTTAAGAGAGTCCCTGCTAAGTCACTATACTTGTCGTCGCGGAATCGCATTAAAATTGTAATACAAACGATAAAGATGTTTAGCGTTTGACATCGGCTCGTACGATGCGGTTTTTTTTACTGCGAATTTCAGATCGCAATTGCACTCAACTGACGAGACGGCTGAATTGAGACGCTGACGCCCGAACAGACGTGTTAATGAAGGCTTAGGCTCAATTTATGTATATTATGTAAAGAAGGAGGCAAACGAGCAGACGAGCCACTTAATGGGAGGTGGTCACCCATGGACGTTTGCAACATCAGATGAGCTGCCAAAGCGTTGCCAGCAAGCAGTTGCTTTTTGAAGAACCCCATGTCATAACGCAAAGGAAATACTTCAGGAGGAAGATCAATCCACATCTTGCATGTTCGAGGAAATATTGCGGCGGAACGAAATGGAAGCGAATTTTAGTAACGATGTTGTACTTAACAATGAATAGTAATGAACTTTAAGGTCAATTATGCAACGTACAAACTAGATACGAGCTAAAAATTACGTCTCGCGTCTTCCGCGGAATTCTCGCGCATGCTCAAGATTTCCGCAGCTGCAGTCGGCGACAGTTGGCGAATCCGCGTGAAGTGGCGCGAAGGCAGGCGCAGTGTGATGTCAAACGTGGACGAAATACTACAGCCTCAAGCCTCGAGCATTCCAGCGACTGCGCGCACCTTCTCGTGCAGTGAGGCGGAATTTGACCCTTCCATTCCATTCCGTTCCGCCGCAATGTAAATTGAGCCTTAAGCGTTCTACACACCGGCGCGGCGCGGGCGGCTGCGCGCATACGCGCTTTGTTGCCTGTGTGACGTCATAGAGTTTATTTTGCAATATGGAGTGGAATAATAAAGAAACTCTTACGTTAATAAATCTGAATCGATCGCTTGCATCTACCGTCGTTTAGTTTCCACCACGGGAAAGTTTAGTTTCAAACGTGCCTTAGGCGCGATATTAAAACCGAAATTACACTTTAGACGCTGATTACTAAAAATATCGAAATAACCGGGAAACAATTTTGAATTCCCGGTTCTCTCATTATCGCAAAAGAATAGGGAATTCCCGGTACTGACCCTGTACTCTCGTTCGCCCTCCGACATCCCACAGTTTTGTATTCTCAGTAGGGATCCAGTCAGTGACAATGACTCCACAACCTGCTCCTATTAAATTGAATGTTATAGTCGATGTTCCAAGGTTAAACGTCAATAACAGTGTAAAACGAATTACACTCGTCAATGCCGTGGCGCCAACAAAGATTTCTGAATTTTGAACGATACAGAGCCAACGACGTCAAACTCTGGTTATGGCGCGCTTGTTGCTGTATCGCCGGGTTCGGTGTGTAGACAGCCTTAATGCCACAAGTGTTACAAAACATGATTACTCAAGCCGATTCCGCGTTGATAAATGTAAAGAAACTCCCTACCTCCATCGAATCGCGAATTGGATTCGTGACAATCGTTTTCGGTTCTATCCATAATAAATTATTATGGATATTACAGTACATATTATTTTGAATACCCGTGCATATCGTGGGAGAGACATGCGTTTATGAGCAAATTCTAATGCGCGATTTCAACACAGAACAGGAGTTTCGTAACAACATAATCTAATACACAATAGCCAATACTGCTTTTTCCACGACTCGCCTGCCTCACCTTATCGTTCCACCTATGCGAATCAAATGCACACGACCAATCATCGGAAAATGTAAAATGTAATGGGAGTGCAATGGCAACACAACTGCGGATGTTTGTACACGGCAGATGTACCAAAACTTAAAATTCAATGCAACCTAGAGACTAAACTTATTATATTACACAAGGTACGAAGTCAAGAGCACGTTAATCTTGAACTTCAAGATAAATACAACTCAATGCCGCTTGCAATAAGAACAGTTCAAAAGTGTCAAGCATGATGCGCTATTGACTGTACCTGCGGTTATCTTGGCAGTAGGCATCCGATTATCCAACCACTAAGTAATCTTCAACATTTTGTTTGTCTCACAAAAAGGAAAAAATCCTATATTTTAAATTTTGCATATTTTTTTGGTTGCTACAAAAGTCTGATGTTTCAAAATTGATGGACATAACCATTGACCTATTATAGGTCATCACATAATCTTTAAAATATATATTATTGACTACTTAGGTACATAATTGTAAGTATGTAACTTTGTGACTGTGATGTTAAATTTTAAAATATCAATTTCGTTTAGTAAAATATTAAATTCATACCAAGCATTAACTAATTCTCTTACTTACGTCATTATTTTTAAGATTATACAATACAAGCAAGCGAGCCATCGTATTTAGTTAGGCGTGTCTTGTAGACTATATAATGTAGTAATTAGACGCAGAGGCAATAGCGATTAAAAAAAAATGAGGTTCAAACATTGCCTGTTTATTTATTAGGCACAATTAAATCTATGTTCCATGTAACAGACGTGTGATTATTTTCAGCTGGTGACGTAGGTACTCATGGTAATAAGGATACAAAAAAAACCATAATTGTATTTACGCCAAAAAGGTTTGGTATGTACGCATTTCGCATACATAACGTGCGCAGACAATAGGAAATATTATTTATATCGGGAATAAATTAATTTTTTTAGTATGTTGTTTTGCTTGTGGTTAGTAAGATTAATTTGCGAATAGGATCACCAGCTTAGTAAAAAAGAGAAAGGGTATGAGTGTTACTGTTTCGGGGTTCTATGTAGGTACACTGTTGAGTCATGTAATGGCGCATTTACACCGGGTCGTCTTCGACAGATTAATTCGGCTACAAACTACCGTCATCAGACGACTCATTATTTTCACCGGGTGGCTGGCCGCCATCGACAGGCAAGCGAAGCTCGCATAACGGCTTGGTGTAAATGTTCCATAACTTACCTTTCATTCGGCTGAATTTGTTGTTTTTAGGAACATTTTCACCTATTTACTGTTTATATAGCATGATGGTACAAGCCAGTTAGTTAAATGAACTATAGATTATTATTTAAAACAACTAAAAGGTTACTGTAAACTTGATTAGGCAGTGATTAATAATTGATAATCTAAAATGGAATATCTAAGTCATTCTAAATTATGCAAGGCAAGGAGTACTTTAAAAATGCTTTAAACAAACGTTGTACCTTTTTATTAACCAACCGCAAGGAAGTAAGTTAATTTTCGTGTACCTAAACCTAAGTCCAGCCTAAAAGTCTAGGCCTTTGATGACCGAGGAGTTGTCAGCTTGTCAGAATCTCCATATTGTCCTAGGATACAATAATTACACTTTTAAAAGAAAATAAAAGAAATTAAAGTACAAGGTAAAATGTCGTTAATCTACAAAAAAAAAATCCATTTTAGGGTGCTTCGCTAAAGAGGACTCACTCAATTGTAAGAACAATAACATTGAAAAATATAGGTATTACAATTTTTGTTAAACGTATACATACCTTACTGGTAAGAATACCAAACTTATCGAAAAATGCAGCGTAGTGCTGGCAGTCTGGATGTGACCTAAGCACTTCACGAGCTTCGCACGCATATTGCAAGATGTAGCTCTGAAACAAATTCATTTAAGTGTGCGGGAACTATTAAGTTAGCCTAGACTCGTATATGAAAGTAGATGTGCAAAAACTTACATGGAAGTTGATATTATATTGGCTTGCAATGTTTGCAAGGCCAGCCATCAACTCACTGTCGCTACTGACGGCGAATCGTGGGGCAACGAAGGGCTGCACCAGATCGTTCTGAAATATATTTAGATTATCTAGTGATGGCACGAACAAGTCGTATGCGCCTGGTGGTAAACATCACGCCTACCAGTAAAGGTGGCTTTAAATTGCGGTAACCAGACAACGCGACGCTGTGATGCATAAAAACGAGCAATGCATCATATTACATTATATTTATATATAACTTTATCTCCTACGAGACAAAATGTTGTTCTTTAAACAAAAAAATTAAAAAACGCAAACGGCAACGTGCGCCCTTTTTGAAAAATGCAATCTATTATCAGAGAACTATGGAACGTCTACTGTACCTTTTTTTATAAGAAAATTAGTGCACATTGACCTCCATCTCACCTGTAGGAAAGCGACGATGAGGTCGACAGCTCACTTAATAAAGTACCTATACGTTTCTTTAAATGCAAAATAACAAAAGACTAGAGCGTACGTTCCTAAACTTTTAGGCTTACTGCCCACTTAGGTAAGTAAAAAAAAATTCACCCACCACCCACCACCACCAATACAAATTGTTGAAAACACGTAGTTTATAAGTTAACTTAACTTAAAAAATCAGAAGGAAAAAAGAGGTCTGTTCCACTACGTTCAACTATAAGTTCAATTAGTTGAATTAATCGGACACAAATATTCCAATAAGTTCAACTAGGTACAACTTTTCAAAAAGTTGAACTTATTGGACGAAATTCATCCTGTTAGTTCAACTTCCAATTATTTAAATAATTTCAAAATCAGGTTTTTTTTCAAATGCGGTAGTACATCCTGGACAATATCAAAACCCCCAACTGCTTCCGAGGCCCCAAGTTTCCCCCTAGGACCATTCAGCGCCCACTGGGGTAGGGACCACTTTGGGAAACTATGGATTAGAGTGAAGCCGCGCCATGACGTGCTACGCATCTTCTAATTATTTTTGTGTTTAAAGAAATTTGAATCTTGTATTGTAGAAGATAAAGTTTACGATGCATATCGCTGGTTTTAATGCATCGCAGCGTAGCGTCGCCTTTTTGGACAATTTGAGGTGACATTAAAAGTTGCAGTGCCACTCAGAGCTTTGTAAATCGCAAACATCCGACTAGCACTGCCATTGCGCCTGTCACACATAAAGTTGACAAGTCCCATGTGGCGTTCACATTAATGCTTGGTAGTTGAAATAGTAAGGATGGCAGTCCTTTCCGGGACAAACTCTTTCACAAAGAACTCTACTCAAACGTAAATATATATAAGAGCCTAAACCTCATTAGACAACAAAATATAATGTTTAATCTCTAAACATTTAAAAATAACTTACGCCCAAAGCAAGAACTTTCTCAATGAAGTCTTTAGTATCGTCCAGTTCTTTATGAATGTCATTGAAGTAATTGTGACGATTTTCTGTATTCTCATTCACTTTTCCAATAAAAGCACGCTGTCTTAACTGAACAAGTAGCCTGACTAGCTCCATAGTTTTATCGACATGAAGACTACCATAGTATATGGCAGTCGTAGTCCCGTAGCGCACCAATTTATGCTGAAAGAATAAGTAAAAAGATGCGAAATCGTATTTTGTGGTACAACTGTGATAATACCACACAACTTTAGTCATAGAAAAAAAACTATATATGTATGTATGTAAACATATTTGTGCACAATTTAATTTTGCAAACGTATAAAAGCTTAACTAGGAGGAGGAGGCCTCTGTCAGCAGTGGACGCCTAGTGGATATGCTTATTTATGTTTACAAAGTAATACAGTGTGTGCCTAATATCGTACATGTGCGCCGATCGTAAAATCGGCGGCGAAGATTAATTATTTTGCGACCAGCGGCTGCGGCGACTAATGATTTGTCTATCAGCGGCGGCGACGTTTATTGATTTTTCGACTAAAGCCGGTGGCGGTGTCTAATCATTTTTGAAACTAGCGCGGCGGCGGCGTACAATGATTTTTGACCAACGGTGGTTGCGTCTAATTGTTTTTCGACAAGCGTCGGCGCCGTCTAATGATTTTTCGACCAGTAGCGGCGGCAACTAATGATTTTTCAAACCAACGCGGTAGCGTTTAATGATTTTTCGATCAGTGGCGCGGCGACTAATGATTTTACGACTGGCAGCAGCGACTTGATCATAGTACGTACAGCGGAGCATGCATAATTTTTAAATGTTGAAAAAAACAGGAAAACGTTGTTTAAATACCTACTCTCTACCTCCATTGAAATACATATTGCCGAACCTAGATTAAACGCGAATATCCAAGCAATTGCTGATTGGTGACAAAACACGGCTTAGTGCATAATTCCGCCAAGAGCGTTTCCGCAAATGTGTGCGTCAAGTGATAGGGTTACCCAACACTTCCTTGAACTATTATTTATTTTCTGGTCTAACGAGCAAAGTGACTTTGTAAGAGCAACTTGGTACTTGGTGCAACGGGCTGGTATCCGCAACTCGGCGACAAAGCGCCTATTTTGTTTTTTTGTAAGAGCAAACGCATGTATTGTATAGGTAAATAATATGATCATAAGGTATACTAGTTATTTTATGTACTAATACTAAAAATAACCGTAATTTACACCAGTTAAGTTAAATAAAGTGAAATAAGTAACAAAAGACTTAACATAATAATAATTGAATAACCATAGTGTTATTCACGTATAAGTTATATAAGTCTAATTTAGCTATAAATTATCTACAATAAAATATTTTCTTTCAAATGTCTTATCTTTGAATAATCGGTTAAGAAATGGCATTACACTGACAATTGGACATCTAATAAAAATTTCTTTTAATGAAAGAAACTCTCTTCATCCCATTTATATAGATGAATAAACAGTAAAGTATGTTTGTAATTTTGTAATACATAAACCAAAAATACAAAACGGCGAATGGCTCGCTGACAGTCTTGGTGCCGTTCCGTCAATGTGACAGTCAATATGAGGGGCGCGGTGTAGTACCGTAAAGCTAGGGCGGGGGGCGGAGTTTCACCTTTCTCGTTACTTCTTTATGCTCTAGCACAAGCGTTAAATTATTAGTAATAATGGCTATGGTACTATTACTTTTGTATTTTATTTAATGTTTAAATGTAAATTAATAGTCAGGGTTTTAGGTACCATTGCTAAAATCAACTTAAATACATAATGTTTGTAAATTTTATAATAAAAATATACATTTTATGTGCACGGAAATATGGCATTGAAATATTGTAAATAAATAACAAAGAAACTAATTGTACTTCATTAAAATTAAACAATTTTCGCCACGCTGACTTTTCGCCGAGGCTGAGGAGCGGGA
Organism: Hyposmocoma kahamanoa; assembly: GCF_003589595.1. NCBI lineage: Eukaryota > Metazoa > Arthropoda > Insecta > Lepidoptera > Cosmopterigidae > Hyposmocoma > Hyposmocoma kahamanoa. The sequence continues at coordinate 3,446,465 of NW_020656077.1, forward strand.
AAATGTCGGCGACAGAGACGCATTTTTTCTGGTTGAATTATTAAACTATTGTGACCCATTGTTTCAAGAGACCTAGATACAGGGGCACCTTGGTTTAGGCTTTTGACTCTCACAATTTTGATTATGAACTCTTTAGTTCTTGTGAGAGAAATAAATAAACTTTATTGTAATTTACCCATTTATTATATTTATGCGGTAGGTTATATTAGGCTTGTGTAGTCGCCAGTATCACGGCAATAAAATAGATTACTCAGAAGAAAAGGTAAACAAGAGGAAAGGAAAGGGAATTAAAAGGGCTGGAACAAAAATAAACAATATGAAAATAGTTACAGCAGTATAAAGCGCACTCTTACTACGCATTAACAAACAGTCCAGACACTTACCCCAAAAGGGTCTTTATACATACAAGTTTTAAAACAGTTAGTTAGGTTGAGTTTACGTGATGGATCCATAAGCACATCCTCACTCTTCAAGAATTTGTTGACAGTGGGGAGACGGAAAGAAGAAAAGTGAGCATGACGAGGCAAAAGAATGATTCAAAATTTGGAAAATAAATGGTCAGGAACTAGAGAAAAGGGCGATAAAAAGGTAGGATGACGATGCGACCTTTTTCACCACTCTCAGGCTCTCCCTCCACCATCTGCCACGGCAAAGAGGGGAACGTGCTGTTGCGCATTATCCGATCCCTTTAATTTCGAGTGTCCGGGCAGGCCACCGACCTTGGATTTTCCCAGGAAAAAAAAGCTGTACCTATGCCGTATGTACACATATCAGTACAGAGTGATACTATATGTGTAGGTACATATATTGACTATGACCTCGTCACGTCTAGACTTGGCAGATGAAGATCAATGATTTCGGTATGACGCCACTGATGACTCTGTTGAGTCTAGGCGTTGATTGTATACTTACAAATTTCCAATGTACTTACCACCATTTTAGCGTAAGTGCTGCTGGTATAAAACGGATACTCATATTGCCTTTTTGGGCGGTATGTTTTTACCTTCTTGTTTTGGTATGAAGGAGGTTTAGGGTACTGTGAGCCGTGTGGGTGGCAGTCGACAAAGCCTGGCATCAGGAATTGATGATCCAGTAATTCTATTCTCCGAATGCCAGCAATAACGCTCTGTTCTTTTAACATTGTACAATCTGATTCTCCTTTATGCGTGATCTATAATTACAAAATTATATTTTATTTAAATGATACTACTATATTAGATAGGTACATTACGGACACAAGCTCAGAAAGTTTAGCGAAAACAGAATCGAATATTCAAGTTTCAAATTTCCTCCCAAATTTTTTTACGAGCTAACACTGTCTCATTGAAAAATGGTCTGCGTCGGGAATATTTTCACTAAGTTTTCACGCGATGAGTTTCGATGATTTCATCGGACGAATCGCTTAAAGGTGCCTACAAATTCGCTCGACATCGTCGATCGTTAATGTCAATCGACAATGTGTTTACAGATTTGCTCGACATTATCAATCGTTAATGTCGATTGGGTACCTACAGATTTGCTCGATACTGTCGATCGATATGATGTGTTTTGAGAAAGAAATTTTGCCGCATGTTTATTTGTATTTACAAGTCAATATTGAGCAAATCTGTAAGCCCCTCAAAAGACGACGTTTATGGATAGCATCCGAGTACCGTTGGTATAATGAATTTAATTTACCAATTCCATTTTACCAACATGATTTTGATCGCAAGCTTTTTCACTTTGAGAGGGTATGTAGTGTCAATTCCCTTACGAGATCAAAGTAGCTTTAATGCCGAATGGTGTACTACCAGATGTGCCAGAAGTGTTTTCTGTTGTAAGTAATAAGCGACCGAACACGGGGCTCCGGGAGCTACTGCTTCACCATATGAAAACGAGCCCGCGCACACGGCACTCAAAATCTTCCTGGACAGTATATCTGTTAACATTTTGGGTGACCTTACACCCCTGATTTGGCACCGTGTGACTTTTATGTGTACATCGTGTAATTTCTATATCCTAAAATAAAAAATCAACTCAAAGGCATGAAGTTCTCATCGCAAGAAAGATGCACTAGAAGCGTTCGAAGAGGCCGTAAAAAAGTGTCCGAGGCGGTAAGAAAAAGTGTTGGCGAAAATTAGTTATGACGATGAATAAAACTGCTGGAGTGTTCTTTAAAAGATTTAATAAAAAAGTTATACCCATAAAACATTTTTAGTATCGCAAAAGTTTCTGAGTGTCCCACACGTATTGGTAATGATAAATTAACAAAAAACAATAATAACACTCTCTCTCAAATCTTTGGAAGCTCTCAGGTCCATTATATAGTTTGATAGTCCAACTGAAGTGTTTATTATTTCATGTTCCATTATAAATAGTTGCGTTATTGAAAGTAGGTACATAATGAATTAAATTTTGCAATATTGTATTTGAGTTGAATGAGCACACAAAGCTGTCTAATGTGTTGTATTTTTTTTTACAAAACAAATAACACAAAACTCTTGCATGAACCAACCTTAACAATTTAAACAACAAACACTTATAAATATATCTGCCTAAAACTACGAAAAGAAAAATTCCCCAAGGTTTAGCTGTATGGTTTTAAGCCTTTAACTTTTCCTTAACGGAAATATGTTTACAATCTATTATAATTTCACATATTCTCCAACTGCCCTACGCTCAAAGCATAGAAGCCAAAAAAAAAACAGGAGTACAAGTAAAAAAATGCCACTTAATAATTTTATCGATATCATTATTGACAACTTTCACAGCACATATATATGGTCCCATGGGGATTCCTTTAATTCTCTGTGTCTCATAAGGGGTTATCATATTACAACACGGTTTTTTAATTATGAACTAAAATATGAATCGCAAGAAGGTCCATGATTAAGCGAAGAATAATTGTTATATTAACGACCTTTTAGATCGATAATTCAATATTCGCAAAACGTTCGTATGGCTCGAAATATTTTCTATCCAATCGACAAATTGAATCAATGTGATCGTCGTGAAAACAATATGCTAAAATAGAAAACTAGCAATGAATACAAAAAACATACTTATACATGTAGTGTAAATTCCATCCTTGACTACCGACTGGATGGAACAGTTTTATTTACAAGCGCATGGCGACTTATTTCGTGGAGCACTTGACGCGGTGAATTCGATAGTGATAATTTTTATTGTATGGTGGTATATTACCTGCCTCATTGGCCGACCGGTTATAATGCCGGTCTGCCACGCAGAAGTCCCAGATTCGATTCCCGGGCCGGGAGAAATATTTGTACGGCCTATATTTATTTCCCTCGTGAGTTTGGGTGTAATTTGTGGTTCTCTATGTGTGTGTCTATGGTACCCGCGACACAGGGTCTCGCTAGTGCGGGGACTATGTTGTGTGTGCGTTGTTAAAAAAAAATTTTTCTTGACAGAGGAGGCAGCTTATCGATGGCAACTTCCGTGTTGTATGCTTTAGGGGCCCAAGTAATTTGTCTCGCTATATGGCATTGCCCTTCCCCCGTTCATCCCTAAACCCACAAATTTTAAATCAACTCTACATTATGTCAATTTCCCGTTTATCATTGTTCGTTGTCATTATATAACTAGCATATCAACATCAACAAAATAGTATACTACATAAGTTCCTTTCAAAAGAACTCAAGTAAGTGAACGTTCAAAATCTAATACGAAACCTTGTACTTTCTCACATAGTAGGTGCGGTTAACCCACTATACTCGTTTAAAGGGTTTCAAGCATTCGGGCCCCTCTCATCGCACTACCACCTCTACTATCTTTCGTAAGACTTTACTCACGCCATCTAGCGAATGATGCAAAAATTGACAAGACGGTAGATGTTAAATGAGTACTTTCTGAAAAAAATCTTTTTTTAAAGTTTGCGGTTAGCGTTTCAGCCACTTACAAAGTCTTGGACTTCGTTGCGGTTACACACGGTGGCTTTTGCTGCACGTCTATAGCAATTCAGTCGCTAATCGTCTACCTTTAGGCTGCAAACTGGACGACAGTGACAGGCGGCGCAGCGGCGCGGCGGCAGCGACTAGATAAAAATGCCTAGGTTCGCGCTATTTTCGACGACACCAGCGCGGATAGAAAGGGTTAGAAAGACCTGGTGGTCTATGGAACAGCAAATATAATATCTCCCTAATATTTAAATATATTTTGTTATTTTACGTATCTCAAGGTCAGGTATAATTATTCTGCTGGAGATATTCGTTCATAATTGAAGTCGGATTCTAATTCTGGCTTGATATTTTCAAGACTTTTGTTAAACGTCGTCAGAGTTCTCGCGTAATTATGAAACTTATCCAAATTTTGTCTTTGATCGTTGTAATTTCGGTCAAACTCTCCTTTTTGTTTACTTTATTTGTAGTACGAGTTATGTCTTCTTTTGCCCTTAATAACTCTTATTTAATAAAAGAACTATAAAAAAGATCATGTCGTAGTATCAACATCGCGCACACATTCTTGTCACGTTACTTCACCTCAGCAAAACGAGCAATCGAATCGCGCTGGATGGTGTCGAGAACAAGGCAGTTTCACGCGCCGCGCGCCGCCACTCGCTGGTCGCTGTCGTCCAGTTGCAGTCTTACTTATACACACGCGCGATTTAAACAGCGATAACAAACGATGCAAGTTTTTAATAATTCAACATAAGCAACTGCATCGATGCAATTGCGCGCTTGCATCGATGCAGTTGCACGTGCAACCGCTTCCAAATCGTAAGTTTGTTCACAAACGCGCGTTTGTGAACACACTTGCGATGAGAAAAGTTTTGCGACACTAAAAATGTTTTATGGGTATAGAATAGAACGTTGCTAGTGCACCTTTTTTGCGATGAGAACTTTAACCTTTTGAGTTGATTTTTTATTTTAGGACATACACTATAGGAAGTTACACCGTGCCAAATCAAGGCTGTAAGGAGGGTCACTCAAAGTTTGAACAGGTGTAACTCGTTATCATATGGTGAAGCAGTAGCCCCCGGAGCCCCGTGTTCGGTCGGTTGTTACTCACAGCAGTGAATACTTCTGGCACATCTGGTAGTACACCATTCGGCATTAATGCTACTTTGATCTCGTAAAGGAATTGACACCAAATACCCACTCAAAGTGAAAAAGCTAGCGATCCAAATCTTTATATTGTCATTTTGGTAAAACGGTAATGGTAAATTAAATTCATTATACAAATGGTACACGGATGCTATCCATAAACGTCTACTGAAGTCTTTTAATGTGCCTACAGATTTGCTCGAGATTGTCGATCGAAAATGTCGATGAGGTGCCATTGATTTACTCGATACTGTCGATCGATATGGTGTGTCTTGGGACAGAAATTTTCACGCATGTTTACTTGTAAAGATGCAAGTACATACATATATATGTATGTATAGTGTTTACAAGTAAAGATGCGGCAAACTTTCTGTCTCAAAACATCATATCGAACGACAAAATCGAGCTAATCTGAATGCACCCTATAGACGTTATCGATCGATATAATATTTTGAGACAGTAATATTGCCGCATCTTTACTTGCAAAGCTGCAATTACATGCACTGCACTGTACTGTACACAATATAATATCTGCATGTACTTCCAGCTTTACAAGAAACATGTGGCAAAATTTCTGTCTCAAAACACATCATATCGATCGACAGTATCGAGCAAATCTGTAGGCATCCAATCGACAATGTCGAGCAAATCTGTAGAAACCCGATCGACGATGTCGAGCAAATTTGTAGGCACCTTTAAGTGATTCGTCCGGTTTTAGGCGCCGGTCACTGTCGTCCAGTTTGCAGCCTTACTTAAACACACGCGCGATTTAAACAGCGATACCAACGCGATGCAAGTTTTTAATAATTCAACATAACCGACTGCATCGATACAATTGCGCGCTTGCATCGATGCTGTTGCGCGTTTCCTTCAATGTAGTTGCGCGTTTACATCGAAGCAGTTGCATGTGCAACCGCTTCTAAATCGCAAGTGTGTTCACAGACGCGCGTTTGTGCCGCTGCCAAAAGTCGCAGTGAGCAATCGCTTTAAATCGGAGTAATTTACACCGTTCGAAGTGCGTCGATATATGATGAAGTTGTGATTCATTATACATAGACTATGTATTTGGCAGGTTAACAGGAAAAAAATTTATCGCAAGTGCTAGTAGGTACCTATATTCCAAGATATTATGTAGTGTCTATAGCATAGAATCTATTTATCTTCTTTGAGATTATAGTGGAGTCATGCAATAAAAACTAGTAAATAGTACCGTAATATATTTACCACTGACTACTTTTCTAAACTGTTATTATTTGTATTAGCTAAAGTTACCGCGAAGGAACACTTCGCATCACTCATGGAAGAATGGCATAAGTAAAGTTACGTCAAAGATGTTCATTGCTCCAATAAATACAAAAAATATAACCGACATCCTCTCCAACTCTTGTAACTCTTATCTACAATATTAGTTGCTAGAGTTACAAGAATTGGAGAGGATGTGAGTTATACTTTTCTGTATCTAATGGAGCAATAAACGTTTTTGACGTAACTCCACTTACGCCCTCGGTGAGGGCACAGACACCTGTAGTGAGGAGTGAGAATTTAATAGATTTGACACCCCTGCATACTAAAAAGATATATACGTGTAGCTCAAGACTACCCAATATTACGAGCAATATACTCGTACACATCAGCGTAAAAAGAAATTAAAATCTTCTAAAGTAATAAAAATCATATTATATTTCTTTATTTACAGTCACGAAAAACAAAGAACAATAGGTACACTACACCTATGTCTATAGTATAGCACAGCCTGGCCGGGCCGAGCTAGCCAGACAGGTACTCTGTTGAGGTATATACATTTTGCTATAGATGTGTATGTATGCACATGCGCCGAATGCAGTCTAGAATATTGATTTTCCGCTGACCTATAGATACCTAGGTACCCCTATTATATGAGCTAAATGGATTTGTAAAAAGATGCAAAAACACGAATACAATGTATAATAATGCTTCTTACCTGGCCTTTCTGCACAATCACAAAACCACGAGTTATTTGAAATTTGTTTAAGTTGGTCGATGTTGCTAAAGCTCCGATAATTATGAATTTGCGATCCATTTTTGTGGGCGTAATTTGTAAATGGCACTATTACTTCCCAATTGCTTTCCAATGAGCTAACTATATAATACTTTACGCATAAATCATTGACTCATACACTTTTTAATAATGAAACTGAAGATATAACAAAATTGAAAATAGTTGAAACAGGTAGTTCACCGCGCTCCGCTATTTTCAGACTGTTCCAGACTACCCTTCTTTTTTTTTCAGCCTTAGACTCGGTGTTGCTAGATCCAATTAAAAAAAATATAAATGCCCTACTCTTAAATATGGCTGTTCGTTGTGGGTGTTTGTTATTATTTGGAGAAATAACAAATTGTCGTAAGACAAACATGCAGATACTGACAAATATGGTCGCCTACACATGGAGTCAGATAACAATTTAAAATAATGAATAAATGACCTTAGGGTTTATTAGTGAATTTGCCTATTTAATCCCTTTGATGTGCGTCGGGAAACCAACAGGCGCGCTTTAATGCGTGTTTGGAGTTTGCTGCATAAAATATGTCGAATAGGCAAACAGGGCAAATACTTTGTCATACATACTATACTTACACATTCTGATTGTTTGCCAAATATACTAAACACAAATATAATAATGTGTGTGTGACAATTACAGGGAACACAAAACCCCGCGCGCTTGTCGGTTTCTTAACATACAACAGATACCCAATAGCGAATACAAATGTCCATGTGAAGCAGTATTTGAGTCAGAAGTTACGTTTCGTTACCAGAAAAGTTACATAATTTCGTTTTTTTAACAAAACAGTCTAAGTATTAACGATATATTATATTTATACAAGTATCATTAAAAAGCCGGTGTTGCGCTTGGGAAACATTATGTTCTAAACAGGAATTACTTAATTTCATCTCGTTTGCGCCATTTCTCGTTTACTTTACTGTCTAATACTTCGTGCGTTCGTAAAGTATTTACAATAACAAATAGGATTGAATTAAAAAAATCAATGTCCTCGTAAGTTACGAAAAGTGCCACAAAAACAAAAGTTACTTAAATATTACGCGACAAGATCAAAAGTTACTAAAAATGTTAGGATAGAAAATAAGTTCTTGTAGCGCGACTATAGCGCTCGCATCCTATTTAGACGCGACTGTATCTCTGAATTAGAGTTTACGGCGCTGTACTAGTCAATATTATAATATTGCTGATATTCTTTGGTTGCACCCCTTTTGCATATCCGAAATGTCTATCCTAAGGTTGCCTGGAAGAAATTGCTACATAGCAATAAGGCCGCCTGTTGCACATTGACTTACTACTACTATTATACTTAAGCTATTGTATTGTAATTTTATGTGCAATAAAGAATATTTCATTCATTCATTCATTCAATATCTGTTACAACAGCCTTCAGAGTTTACTAACACCGTTCTACCGATTTAGGCGCTAGTATTCGCCGTTGTAGACTTTTCGGTTTAACAATTGTGGTATTGACGCGCTATTGTAAGTTTTTAGAAGTAAAGTTGCTTTAGAATTCTCAAATATAACGGCCTAAGCGCTACTTTAGAAATATATTTCTCTGCTGTAGATATAGCGTTCCAAAGGATGTCGTAAAATCTATTTAACAGTTCCAGGCGTTAGAAACATACTATATACAACCTAAAGCGTTTTAAAGGAAGCTAATAAATCCATTCAAACACTTCTAATTTCAAAAGCCCGTTTCGGCAAAAGTTTTGGCTCATCTCGAAAGACCCATACGCTCGATTGCCGCTTTGTTTTGGGATCGTAACTATAAATCCATGTTTCGTCACCTGTTACTATGTGCCACACCAAATTTGACGCTTCTTCGTTGAATCTGGTAAGCATGGCATTGCACTAAGTAACGCGACCCGATTTTTGAGCCTCAGTCAAATTGTGTAGGAGCCACCGAGAGCACAGCTTTTTCACACCTAAGCGTTTGTGTACTATTGATTGTATTTGACTCATGATTATGCCTTAAGATGCCCGAATGTCATGGTATGTCACATGCCTGTCTTTTTTGATCATACGGTGCACATCATCGATATTTTTGTTGTTCACAGCAGTGGACTATCACGTGGCGACTATCACAAAATTCGTCACTGAGATTCACACGACCGCGTTTGAATTCTGCAAACCAGCTATAAATAGTCATCTTGCATGGTGCTTCATCGCCAAAAGCAGTTTGAAGCCAAACGAAACTCCGCTGAGCTGTTAAATTACACTTAAAGTCGTAGAAAATCATACTACGAAAATTTTCACGAGTTAAATCCTTGGCGATGTAGACAACCAATTTCTAAAATGACGCCACAATGTAAAAACAAGTGACAGTCAGATGAAACAAACTGTATTCTACAGCCAAAGAGTTCCATTTTCAAATGTTGTAATTACTTTTTAAGTATTGTTTATGTAAGTAGCCAGTTCCGGAAAATTATAGTGCGCCCTATGTAATTAGATATATTCACTACCTACGTAATATTTATCGGCAACACGAATAGAAAATTCGCGAAGTCATGACGTCTCATTATATTGATATAATAACTGTATTTTTTATACATACATATATTACTCTGTAGTAAATAAATGAAGAAAACGATAATTGAATGAGTCTCAGACATACGTTTTTTTACTTACTTCGTTTCATCATTACAGCCGTCATTTTGGAACCAATGGAATTCCCTCAGCTCTTCAGACACGTCTTCCATTAAATTAGGCAGATCAATTTGTAGGAACTCCAAATAACTTTGGCCAGTAAGAGTCTCCGGTAGTTCAAATGGTCCTATTATTTTTCCATTTAATATTCCCGTCCAATAATTTATTTTAAATTAGTGCTGTGATCGGTCTTCCCGCATAAGATGGGGGTTTTGCAGTTGCCAGCTATGAAGGCTGTGTAAATTTAAGTAGCCATCTCTTTTAAGTGGTGATTCATCGCTCCATAGAATTTTGTTAAAAAACTGGGGGTCTTCCTCTATCTTGGCCAGCATTTGTCGGCAAAAACGCAATCTTAAATTGTAATCTCTGGGTAGGAGTTTGCACGCGTGTGACATGGTATGGATAAAATTTATGTTTCTTTAAAATACCATGCACAGTCGATTTTTCAATTCCCGTGCGTCGTTCTATTGCTCTCGTCGACGTGGAAAGATCTTGCCGAATTTCTTCAAGAACCATCTCTTCATATTCATCACGAGGTGCTCTTCCACCACCAACACCACTACCAGGCATTCTTCCTTCTGTGTAACATTGGTGGACTCTTATAAATACGGCATTAGATGGGTGACGTGCTTTAGGGTATCTTTCGCTGTAAAGAGCTTCAGCTGTTCTTGAGCTGGTACCGCATTCCCCATAAATAATATGCATATTTGAATATTTTTGTGGCGTATACTGAGTACGTGGCATTTTATTCACAGACACAAAACACCTGTTCAGTCCAGAAACAAGCCAAGTCGTCGCAAATATCACCAAACAAACAAAGTCCAAATCAGTAAGCAAAACTATAGTCCAGTAAAATAGCCAGTTCGTATTTGAACACTGATTGAAAGCAAATCGCAAAGGAACAGAAAACACGTGCAAAACCGAACAAATCGAATGATGCACTAAATCCTTTTCGTTTTTTTTTTACATTTGCTGTTAATTGTCACTCTTTGCCTCTGGTCCAACTCTGACCATTCTTATCATATGAACAAAAGACAGGCGGAATGTGGCTATCGTGCAGGTGGCAAATAACGGTCACACGTGGTACTTTAAAGACAACAATTGAAAAATTACTTTGATTGGATTTTTGCATAATTTTGCTGTACATAAGTTTTAAATAAAGTTTTATTAATGCCTAATATTATTTTTTATAAAAACTCAATAGTCAAGAAAAATTCAGGATAAGAAATGTTCCAATTTTGCAAACATAGTTTTTTAGTAAAATTTACTCCGTTTGCACATTAATAGCAATAATTTCATATTTACATTAGATACAATGAGAAATGATACAATTTTGGAATCCTCATTAAACCTATATTATTTTAAAGTACTTGGCCACACAGGTTTTCATACTTTTTTTTTTATACAGAAGGCGCGTAAACTTCGTAAAAAATATTTTTTTTCTCTGAAAAATGAAGTTCAACTTTTTTTAAAATGTACATTACTTAGTCATACCATTTACTGCTTATCTAAGGACACAGTTAACGTAGAATATTATGACACCAAAAAACCAAATAAATTCATTCATTTGTAGTCATAGTGCACAAAAACCTAAAATAAGGTAAAAATAATTAACTTTTAAGAAAAAAAAACTTTCCTTAGGTACTACATGGGATAGATTTTTTTTTGGAACAGTCTTAAGCTGTGCTATAAGCCATTTCAGTATGATACATGCATTACCGGACACCCTGTATAATTATATTGATTTTAAAATACAAATAGGTAATTATTATTACACAAAAACATTGAAGATTTATTTTGTTTATTATACAAAAACCTTCTAATTACACTTAGATTAATTTCTGATTATTTTCCGATTGTATATTGTAGACATATTGTAGATAAAAGTTTGACTATAGTTTATAATAGAATTCTTAACCAGTTCATTGACAGTAACAACGTTTAAACTAAAATGAAATATCGCACACGAAACAAATACTGTCGAACAAATACTGTAAAATAATTTTCAAGCTTGTGGAAGTGAGATAACACAATTCGAAAATTAAAAAAAATACTCCACCCGTTTCGCTACATGGATTTCAAAAAATCAATTACGGGTTTTACTGTGCGTTTTCTGTGTAAAGCTGAAACGGAAGCTTATTTTCAAATTGTCAAAAAAAAATATTTGAGGAATAGAAGTTGGGATAATGCTGGTCAAGGTGCAAACAGTTAAATCCTTTTAACTTTATTACGTGGAAAAATAATAATTTAAAAATTATTTTATTTTTCTTCTCACAGAGTTATCAACGAACCGTAGCACTACGTTTATTTTTTTTCATCCTCTAAGGCACTACGGCAAGAAAAGTACTGACATTTTTGTGTGCTAATGTCCATCCTCTAAGCCACTCTAGGGCTAATGATGTGAACGGCCAGAGGCTCTACACGTCAATATTTTCTTTTGAATTAGCCATCATATTTTAAACTAAAGACTTTACACGGCTCTTACTGAAACACTGAAGACTTAAACTGAAGGATCTTACACTGGAGACTTAAATAGAAACATTTATTAACATCTATTATTATCGAACCGACCGAGTGAGAACGAATAGCTGAATGCTGTACGAATGAAGTGTTCGACTCGGCGGGAATTGCACCAAGCTAGCTCGAGTTCACTCGTTGTGGGAGTAACTCGCGTTCATCGAGTATACATATAACCAGAAATATAGACATGTCATTTAATTTGTTTGAAAACTATTCTGCCATATCATTACTGTGACAACTGCGCTCCGATTGGCTAGCCCGAGTTCGAAACAATTGACGGGGGTCGTCAACTGTTTCACTTCAAAACGACCAGTTAACTTGAGCTTTGCTATAACGGACGAAAATTACAAAATTACATATTTAATATTTAATTGCCGATGCAATGTGATTCAGTTTGTTTTGCAATTAGATGCTGTTTATCGCACACCACCGAATAGAACAGCACGGCATTGTTAGAGATATTATCTTTATTACAATAAATACAGAATATTTTTTGGAATATACGGAGACATACACACAGGTCAGTAGTTGGCCTGTCTATATTTCAATGCAAACGGGAGTTGATATTTATAAGAGCTGTATCGCTAATGTGCTACCAGGAATATATGGCCCTTATTTCGTCTCTATTTCTGGTTATATACTCGATGCTCGCGTTAAATAACTCTAGTCGCGAATCGAGCGTGTTCCGAAGGTCACCGAACGAAGTAGCCGCTGCGCATTGCGCTGTATGAATGAAGTATTTATTCGGCACGGCGGGGCGGGTACCGAACCGAGTTAGCTCGAGTTCATAAAAAGGTAACTCGAGTTGACTCGTTGTGGGAGTAACTCGAGTTAACCGAGTTAAATAACTCGACTCGCCTACCTGATCTCAAAAAAAAGCCACATTAATAAGTATACTGTTAAATATTGTATCACTTCATTGACTTACAAATAAATGGACGACGGGTCTAATACAAAAACCACGAAAAAAATGTCCCAAGTCAACCTATTCGAAATTTAAATTGTTATGTCATCGCAGTATCGCGCTGTCAGTCGAACAAATGAAGACTAAAGCGGAGTTTGGCGCTCTGTATACGATTTTAGCGCCTTACAAGCGCGGACACTTTTTAGCGCGGACCCGACGTCCATATAATTGTAAGTCAATGTATCACTTACGTGTGAACCATAATAATAATTCTCTTTGCGTGTGAACTATGCAACATTCTAAGTATGCAACTTACATTGGTACAAATTGTAGTAAAAGCTTCGCAACTCATATACGAATAAAAGAATTGGACGGAAAAAATATTTCTTTATTTGCATTCGTTTTATGATATCAAACTATTAGCAGTTTAAATCAATTTTATCCTTAATGGTCATTGACTTACAAATTAATGGTACATAAAGTAATTCATTATTATCATAAAATTGTCAACCCATGAGAGAGGTTTTAAGCATAGTTTAAAAGCAAGTAGGTGTAGCAGTAACGCTCTTTGCGAAAGAGTTCGTCCAGGGAAGTCCTGCCACCTTACTGACTTTTGCCGCCAAGCTGTAATGTGAGCGTCGGTTTTGAAAGGTACGGGTGTTTTGAAATTACAGGCACATGGACTTATCAACTTATGTCTCAGGGTGACAAGTACAGTTTCCCTCAGATCTTTGCGATTTAAAGCTCTGAGTGGCACTGCAACTGTGTTCGTCGTCACTTGAATACACACATATTGAAAATAAGTAGAGCAACTACTGCTCTAAAAGAGTTCTACTGCTATTTAGCCCAATGAGGGTTGTGGTTTTACTGACATGCAGACTTCATCAAGTAGCTTAAATATTTCATTTTTGGTAGACTAAGCAATGGATTATATCATTGCCGTTGAGTTTTTTTTCAGGCTTCTTTTTTATTTTTATTTAAATAGAATTTTTTTGTTGTTTATTTGTTTGAAATTTATGCATGTCAAATAAAGCCTATTTGTATTTACATGTATAAATAATAACAATAACAAATGGTATAAATATTGATCTTTGGCTCAATTTAAAATACATGATTAGGTATATAGTCTCAACACTTGTGCCATACACAATTTATTTGCACGTAGAAATGCAAAGGCTGTAACAATAAAATAATATAAAAAAAGTACAATTACCATAAGTCTCTACTAAACAATCTACCAACAACGACAACACCCCAATAGGGCTTATATACATATATCTAAATGACTTTAAGGCAGTAAATCACGTGAAGTTTGGGTTTTACTTATATGATTTATGAATACGTCCTCTCGTTTTGAGAATTTTGATGAGAGTGATGACGGGACCAACCAACGTAAGAACAGTGGGAAATGGTAATTCGAGAACGAATCGAAATAATTAAAAGTGGCCAGTATCCAGTAAAGAGGGTGATTAACCCGTCACGCGGTCTAGGGACACATGGTTACACTACCGAATGCGGCAATGTAGCGTTTTAGAGTCATATGGTGATCTATCTATCTATCTATCTATCTAACGCGCAGATATGTCTTCGTCAACATTTTAAAAACAAAAATTTAATTTATAAAAAGATACTCCAGTTCTTAGGTTTTCGCGATTGTTACATATAGGAAATCAAACTATTTTTCCGGATTTAAATCGCGTATATTTGTTTTTTTCAGTACTTCCTCTGATGAAAAATCCCAAACAGACAATAAGACTGTAGTACTAATTAATATGTTTTAAAATATTCTAATTTCCATTATTAATTAATAATAAAATTAGCTTAATAAAAATTGATATTGTTAAAATAAAATTATTTGTGAAACATAATGTAGCGTAATAGATGTAATGTTCTTTGTAAAATTAAAAATAAGGTATTTAATTAATAACTTTTGTAACTATAGTGAAAAAATAGGGTGGTTTGCATTAATATTAGACATAACTGGTTGTTGACTGTACCACCTCAGTCATCCGTGACCACGGAAACTGTAAAGGGTCCGAAACGTCGGTTTGTTTAAAAAAACAAATATACGCGACTTAAATTCGGAAGAATAGTTTCATTTCCTAAAATTATTCAAATTAAAAAAAATGTTTATTAAAATTGTCAGGGACACCGCGAGTCTCATCAGAACGTGTGAGGGGTTAAAAGGTAGGATGACGATGAAGAAGGTCAGCATCGTCACACGGTTAGCCATTTATCATCATTGTCATATGGCGAGCTTACACAACGGTCCACCCGTTCTTAACGAGGTGCCCCTTGACATACACCTGCGTAATGTTACGGTCGTCCCCGGTGTACAAGAAACGTTGCACTAGGCCTTCATTGTACTCATTACTCGTAGCCTCCAGGGTGTTGGGGTGATTGTCGATAGGACCTCCCGTCGCAAACACGTTGATTACTAGTGCGTCAAACTCTTTTCCTACTTCCAGGCTGCCTATTTTGTGGTCTAGGCTCAGAGCTGAAAAGATTTTTTACAAGATTCTATTAATTTTCACACACATAATAAAAAATATATAATTAATAGTGCTTCTATTTTCGCCATGTCCCTCAGTAATCATCAGAATACCCAACGCACACGAATATAAACCGTTAGATTTAAAATGTATAAAAATTTGAATTTTGAACCACGTACTTCATTGTTGTTTGGTTATGATTTTTGTGTGAACTATATAGAGCTGTAAAACTATTTCCCTATTTTTAATAACGTTTATTTCATGTGAATAAGCAAGTTAACAAAAATACAAAGTAAATAAAGTGTGCTTCTTTTATATAACTTCTGAATTTATCGGAGTTACTCGAATCTTTTATGGCGAATATCAAGCTTTTCCATTAGAAGAGCACTATTGCTTTCTGTTTTCTTATATCGAAAACCCATATCTTCCATAAATTTTCTTAAAGTCTCCAGACAGCCTACAAACTGGATAGCCTCAACCAACTTCGATTTTAAAGTTCTCAAACAAGAGCGTAAATGAAAATCATAAATCATATTGCGTATGACACAATGGTCACAATCGTTTAAATTTAAACGAAATATATTATTGTTTTTTCGGACTTTTTAGGTGACTGAACAGGAACTTTTTTAAACTCTTTTAAAATATTTTTAACTGCTCTGATTGAAACACCACAAGCTACAGAAACATGTTTTCGGCTTTTTGAAAATAACCATTGTTGTCTTTCTTCAACATATCGGCTTCTTGTAAAAAATACAAGTACACGCTATAGATTATCTGTCGTGCCTGTGATTTTATCGGCTTTCCTCCCATTGTACAATAAATAAAAAATGTTATAGCAACTCTATATACTTCCAAGTCGACTGAAAGCGTCCGGTTTATACCAAAGGCGAAGGGCAGCTGAATAAAACCCGACGACAGCCGAATCACGAAGTTTGCCGAAGGACATTCAGAAAATAGAAGCACTTTATAGAAATGAAAGAAATATAATTTTTATACAATTTACAGAAAGAATTATAATTATAAAAAATATACATTTACAATAAATCTCATATAACGATCCTATTTTTCGCATGTTTAGAGCTCATAACAACTTTTCTAAAGATTTGGACTTATTCTCCCATAGTCGTTATACTTATTTATAAATTTGTAAGGAGAAGCTGAATATGTTGGATAGAATCTCATTGTTTTTATATACGTGTAACATGATTTTTTGCTATTGCTTTGAAGTGCAAATTTCATTTTTTTTGCTATTAATTTACTCCTATTATAATGCATGTTAACTTTAAGTGTTTTCACAGTTTGTATTCTGTACTATGCCAAAAAATAAATAAATAAACAAATAAATAAATCGAAATAAAAAGAATAAGTATGTATGTGACGGATACGAGCTCTGGAAAATGTTGAAATTATTTCAAACGTGATTTTAGCCCGACCCGACCATGGCAGCTCTACGTGGTCGATCACACACACAAATCGTAAACAAAGATCAAATAAAGATATCAAAATACTAGTAATAATGATATTAATAAAATGAAAATAATAACAATAAGTTAAAAATAACAATAATAATAACAAAAAATAAAGTTATTCTACATAATATAGACATAGCACAGACTGCAGTTTTTTACTTAGTTTTATTCTTTAAATTGTATTGCTATGAAAAAGGAACACTCGATCATTGCCACTTGACAGGGACTTTACCTTTAGCTCCACCGAGAGTGCCAAGATAGAAGGCTTCCTTCCAGTTGATAGCGCGGTGCAATCCGTGCTGTAGCTCCAGGTGAGTGGAGACATCCATTGTGCGGCGTATGGCGTCCAGGATAGACGCACTGTCACCCCCGGAAACATCTGGAATTTTAGTTATACTGTAGGGTATGTACAAAGTTTAAGAAAATTTATTCCTTCTTTTAGTTATATGCTACATAAATAAATAAAATAAAAGGCTCTATTAGCATAAATGGCGTATTTTATGTATAACAACCATTGGTACAAACAGTTTGTTATCATGAAATCTCGGTCTCAAGTCTCTATATGCAGGTTTCATTAGATAGATAGATAAATGGCTTATTTATCACAAAACACACAGGTGTGATACACATAAATACAAATAAAAAAATAATCTAAAGAGCAATAGTACAAAAAAGTAACACTGCACAAATACAAGATAAGCATTAAAACAAGATATCATTATGTTCAAATTAAAAAAAATAATTAAATATCAAATAACAAAGAGTACAAACACAGAAATATGCAAGGTATTACAATAAAAACTCGCAACGCATTGCATGTGTGAGCTGTGGTGATAAAACGGCCGTAGCTCTGCGTAATTGCTGCTCAATTAGAGCAACATACCGATATTCATTATGACGTTTTCCTTCACCGAAGTTTCATGATTATTTAAAAAGGATCGATCTTTCCAAAAATAAGAATAATATTTACTACGTTCCAACCTCCGCCAGTGTGGCAAAGACTAAAAGTGTGGACGGTTGCTCACATCCGGACAAGGACAAAAAATCCTTTGAAACCTTTGCAGAAACCGCCTTCCGACAGATAGCGTCGTGACATATGACATCGGAGCTTGACAGTATAAAAATCACCGTCCACACTTCGTCGTCTTTGAGTGAATACCTCGTACATTGACTATACAGCGTGTCCCAAAATTCAACGATAAGCGGGCGCTGGAGGGTGGACCTGCGCATAACTACTTGAGGAAAAATAAGAAAAAAAATCTATCTCATTTTTTTTTTCAATTACGAAAAAAAAAATTTTATTCTTCGAAAATTTACTCCCTTAATGATATTTTGAATCACCACGACCACATTTTTTCAGATATTTCTGATGTTTTAATTTTAACGCCCACCTAAGTAGTACTGCTGTCTACCACAACTCTTAAAAACCCTAGAATGCCTGCAGTTTTACACAAAAATCCATCAAAATATTTTTTTTCCTTAAAATTTTGAAATATTTTTACCTTCAGTCGACTTTCACTCATCGTTTTGTAAAAAAAGTTATGCGCAAGTCCACCCTCCAGCGCCCGCTTATTGTTGAATTTTGGGACACGCTGTATGTAATCAGAAAAAAAGACGAATTGTCATTTAATTTGTTTGATAACTATTTTGGCAAATCATTACGGTGACGACTGCGCTCCGATTGGCCAGCCTGAATTAACGGGAGTCGTCAATTGTTACACTTCAAATCGACCAGTTTAACTTGTGCTTTGCTGTAATCATCGAGTATATAACCAAAAATAGAGACGATTTAAGGGCCATATGTTCCTGGTAACACATTAGCGATACAGCTCTTATAAATATCAACTTTCGTTTGCACTGAAATAAAGACAGGCCAACTACTGACCTGTGTGTACGTCTCCGTATATTCCAAAAAATATTCTATATTTATTGTAATAAAGATAATATCCAATGCCGTGCTATTCTATTCGGTGATATGGGAAAAACAGCAATACATCTAATTACAAAACAAACGGAATCACATTTCATCGGTCATTAAATATTAAATACGTAATTTTGCAAATTTCGTCAATTATAGCAAAGCTCAAGTTAACTGGTCCGAATGAAGTGAAACAGTTTCGAACTCGGGCTAGTCAATCGGAGGGCAGTTGTCACAGAAATGATATGGCAGATTAGTTTTCAAACAAAATAAATGACATTTCGTATCTATTTCTGGTTATATACACGATGGTTGTAATGGACTAAACTTTAAAAATTACATATTAAATATTTAATTACCGATGAAATATGACTCTGTTTTGAAGTTAGATGTTCTGCTGTTTTTGCCATACCACCGAATGGAACAGCCACAAATAGTTAAGAGATTTATCTTAATTACAATAAATACAGAAATGCCGTCTCAAAGGCCCCGACTCGTGGTTCGCTGCGTAACATTAGGTCGTGTCATTTGTCCGCGTCAAAAAAAACCGTCCACATTTGTGTTTTTGTTACGCGTATTGTTAAGCTGAGTAGTCATAAGCGTGAACGTAAGTTCACGTAGTTCGATGCGTTGAAATGTCACAAATGTGGAGCCTTTCGGTTCACAACTTCTGCAAAAACGTGTGATGTCCCCCAACTACATTTGGCCAGCACAGCGGACTATGATCTTAAATCCTTATAGGAGACCTGTGCCCGGCAGTGGGACGTATAAAGTAATGACGATGAGTGTTTAGCATTTAATTTTAAACTTTTGTGGTAAATTACTCTTTCACGCTCGTAAAAATTTAATCATCGTAATGTCATTAAAGTTTCAGGTACAGTGGGCGACACTTACCAGTGCCAAGGCCAACTCTAAGGCCGTGGTTAATCAGCTTGCGTACGGGGCAGAGGCCAGAGCGCAAGCGGGTGTTGGACGCGGGGCAGTGCGCGATTCCCACCTCGCGAATCTTCAACAGATCGATCTCAGCGTCCGTCAGATGCACAGCATGCGCCATGATGCACTGCAATGGACATGTGCTTGTACATTTAAACTAAGCATTTCGAAATTTCGTGAACATCGATTTCGTTGTCATAAAAACAATTCTTATGGATTTTACGAACGGCATATCGATGCCTTACTTTCTCAAACTCGTATCGTATAAATAGTGATTATTCATGAGATAGCAAAACATTATATTTATTAACCGACTTCAAAAAGGAGGAGGTTCTTAATTCGACTGTATGTTTTTTTGTATGTACGTTACGCGATAGCTCTGGTATTTGTGAACCGATTTTCAAGATTCTTTTTTTAGTGGGTACTTCCACAGTGGTCCCATTTCATTTTGAAGAAAATCATCCACCTCTAAGGGTGGCTGTTCACGAATGAAGATTCATTTTTATAAATAGCGCCTAAATTTTACTTAAGGAGCAATTATTTTAATGGTTGATTTTGCTATTTCTCCAATTCAAGGCGTTTTTCTCTCAATATACTTACGAGTAGTGCGAACCAATTTTTATTATCTCCAGTGTCAAGTCCTGTATAGTGGCGAATTTAAGGACATTTCTATAAAACTTAGCAAATAGTAAAAACTTACTAATTCCACGTCCTTTTGAGGTCGAAAATCTCAGTCGAGTATTTTAAATTTCTTATCGAGCGTGTTAATTTGGATGCATTACTTTAAGGATAGGTGAAAAAAAGCTAGTGTGTAAATATGAAGGAAATGCGATGTGAAATCAGCCTGCAAAATTTATATACACAATTCATTTTTTGCATTTCAATAACTTTGTTTTTTAAGATACGAGTTTGAGAAACTAAGGTGACGATATTATAAACGATTGGCTCTATGATTTATGTATGACGAATCTGCGTGGTTATAAATAAATAATAATTTCACAACAACAAAGATTTATGTGGAAGACTACTTGTTCTCAGGGCATAGTACATTTCGTTCGTTCTTCTTCGTTGTGGATGTCAGACCGACTGTCGTTCGATTTTGTATTTCCGAAACGAAATTAGATTTATGAATTGTCAAAACATCTTTACATAGGCCTTAGTTTGAATAACGAAATTACGTATTTATTCTTTAGATGACTGGATTATTCTTTAGATGAACGTATTTCTATCCACAAAATTCGTTTAATAGAAGGTTATTTGTAAAATAGTAACCACCTTTCACGACTTTATTACTAACATCATAAACAACAACTTTTGTTCCATGACTTTTAATAATTCAACAGATTTTACTTTCGTACAAAAATAGAAATATTTAAGAAGATCGCTTTAAACGATGATAACTCTGTGCAGTAACAAAAAAGGCGGTAACGTACCAGTCTGATGCAAAACGCAGAAGCTGGCGTGGGGGTCGTCCTTCGCTCGTTACTACCAAATACAGAACTAAAAGTATCCGATAGTACAACAAAAACTTGAAAGTTCATACATATTTGATAAATGTATTATGTTTTTTAAAGTCATGGAACAAAAGTTGTTGCTTATGATGTTAGTAATATAATATTGCAAGATTGTTAGCGTTTTACAAATAATCCTGTACAATTATTTGGTACAAAAACAGTTTTTATTATAAAAGTAAAAAGATCTTTATTTTTTCCAGTTTTTTGCACAGATCTATCTCCGTTTGGATATACATAGGCAAAAGTGCAACTGACATCATATTATATTAATGTTTATTTAGTTAAACGATTTTACTTAGTAATGTACAGAACCGGGCCCTTACTACAGTTACAATAATTATTTCATAAATCTCACCAAAAAAAATATAATTGCTATAATTATTGTGCCCTTTACTTCTATTATAAATCAAATATTAAAAGTGACATTTAAACATCGAATACATAACTATATACTCGATGCTTTTAAGTTTGTTATGCCATTATATGCAGTAATAACATTAATAAGATTTTTTACAAGTGGCTAATTAAAATACAATGAAAGTTTATGTCGTATGTATATTTAATATAAATAAAGTACTTAATATCAAAAAAATATAAAATACATTATTTTTCTTTTTATCACAAAAATCTAGAAAATTTTATAATAGAATTTCGATTTTGCTGTTCTTTCTTCCAAGGGCAGAATAAATATTATATATAATATACACAAAGGTAACTATTTAGGTAACAATTGTATTAATGTAATCTAGTGACAGTAATGCTAAAAAAGTTAAAATATTACAGTTAGGTATACTCATCTACAAAACAAGCATTAGCAAGGTTCCCCATATAACAATTTCTAAGAATATGTACAAGCAAGCGAGATACATGGCTAAAATATAGAATGGCGTGTCATGTAGACTATATTATAATGATGTAATAAAAAAAGCCAAGGCAACAGCGAAGGAGGTTCAAAGACTACCTATTTATTTACTGGGCACCACTAAATTTGTGATTCACGTAACAGAGTTGCGACTGTATTCCAGCCGATGACATGATAAAAATAAAAATTTTAATTGGTTCCCCATGCACAACGTGCGCAGACAATGGGAAATGTTTATTTAGAGCGGTAGTAAATTTTTTTATAGGTTTTTGCTCAACGAATAAATAATACGTGAGTAGTGTCGCCTAAAAAAAGGAAGCGTATTGCAATATTTTATTTTATTTAATACGATTTATTGTGAAAATCCAATACAGGCCTACCGCTTAACTGAGTCGGTTGCTGGGATAGCTGCGCGGTGCGGGAGGAGTAATAGTTTACGTAAGAGTTATGTCGCGCTGCACACGGGATAATTTCAACAAGATTTTTCTGACGATATTGAATAGCAAGTTAATTTGCTGCAGTTGATAGCAACTACTTGGAACTGAATTAGTTAAGCAGCAGGCCCGTACTTTAGTGTTACTATTGATTAAAAAAAATCAAAGAAACACAGAGAAAACTTCTCTCGATCCAGTTGGATTCGAACCAGCGCCTGTTTGCCAGACCGAGGCTAACCGCTCTCCCTACTGAGCTACGGAACGAATCAATTAGACCTCACGAACCTTTTCAACTGCTTGTTGTCGATCTTTGTTTTTGATTCAAACCGCTTTTTTTGCAGTAACACCATCTGTGAGAAACTAAGAAAGATTTTTCTTCGCTCAGTTAGCCCCGGTCTGGCGAACAGGCGCTGGTTCGAGTTAAAGTCCAATGGAAAGGTATTGGTTCACGGGTTCCATCATTAATCACCCACGTTCGTAGTGTTGATTCAAGTAAATCACCTGTTCAAGTTTGGGATATTGCGCGTAAATACAGGATTGTTATTTTAAGGAACACTTCCACCTATTTGCTATTTATACAGAACGTCACACAAACCAGTTAGCTACACTAATCATTACGCAATTATTTGAAACTAATCAAAGGTTACTGGAATTTCGACTAAGCAGTGCGTGATCAACTGATCATCTAAATGGAACATTTAATGCAAGGCTACGAGTACTTTAAAAAGGCTTTAAACAAACGTCGTACCTTTTTATTACCTTACAGCAAAGAAGTAAGGTAACGTTCGTCTACCTACACCTATTTCCAGCCTAAAAGTCTAGGCATTTGATGAGTATGGAAGCTGTCAGCTTATCTGTATCTCCATATGTCCTAGGATACAACAAGTACATACGTTTAAATGAAAATAAGATTTTTCTCATGGTTACATTTTACTAAGGGGTTATGTATAAATGAAGGAAATAAAGCATAACAGAGAACAATTGAATTTGGGCCCGATCGCACCATTTGTATCATAGTCGTTATATATTATCATATCATATCGAGTCATAAAATATTTTATTTTCAAAATTATATAACTATGTTAGCAACATTTTTAGTACCTACATTGGAAGTGGCTTATTACCCACTAACAGGTTTTTTTAAACAATTTAGTGACTGAGTACATATAGTGGAGTCATTTGCCTGTCAGGTATAAAAAAAAAAAAAAAAAAAAAGACATTGAATTGTAAATCTGCTAAAAATAAAATATTAATACATTTACACATACATACCTTGTTGGTAAGAATAGCGCACTTATCGTATACTTCGGCGTAGTTCACGCAGCCAGGATTTTGTCTAAGTACTTCATTCACTTCTTCTACATTTTCCGAAATGTGGCTCTGGAACAAATTAATTTAATAACATGACGATTCTTGAAATGATTCAATTTTCATAACATTACATTTATGTTTTCAACGCTACGCCTACGCTCCGCGAGGGGCGGTGCAAGTGACGGCTGTGATGTGACGTGAAGGGTTGATATGTTCCGTGGCTTCAATCACTCTCTCAACTCTCATCTACGACATCACATCGAACACAATTAATTGTCTTTCAGTCTTCATATTAGAAATTGTAATTAAAAAATTGTATTATGTTAAAGATCGCATTAAATATCCTAATTGCAAATCAAATAGATCGCTTCATTGAAGAGTTCCACCTGCCTCAAGACACGCAACTCAGAAACTGTTTGTTTTGTTGTATGTAAAAACTAGTGATGCAACGACTTCTGCTTTCGCAAGTTCCGCAAACTTTTTCACATCTGTTTCCATTTATGCTTCAGCAATTTTTGTAGCGTAACTTTAATCTGAAGTTAAGTTTACATCTTCCACAATGGATGTGGAGCGCGCGCGGATTGCTTGGTGGCAGACGAACATTTTTTAGCAGTTTTGCCTAAAGTGCAATTATGAAACCAAAAACAAGTCCAATTTGGAACTATTTCGTGGATATCTTTGTAGTATTTACGCTTCCGCAGCTGCGTCTGTTTCCGCTAAGAATTTATTTTTGACATCAGTTTCAGTAATGACACTATGCATCACAAATAAAATCTCGTAAGATTAAAATTAAAATTTATTGATAGATCAATGGTTCGAATCCTTATAACGACATGTACATAAGATTAATTTCTAAGCGACAAACATTCGAGAATGTTTCCTCTCTCTCTTTCTTCCTGCATGTCGAAGATTGTTCACAACCCTTGGAAACTTTTTTATATTGAGCGTGAAGTGAAGTTGTGTTTTATAATGTCATAATGTGTGGACGGTAAATGTGCAAAAACGTACTTGGATGTGGCAGTTATATTTTGCCGCTAGCTCCGCAAGTTTCTTCATCAGCTCATTGTCGCAACTAAGTGCGAATCGCGGAGAAATGACGGGGGAAATCAGGTCATTCTGAAACATGTGTAAACATGTTTATTTGCAGGAACTTAATGGTGATTTTCTTAAATGTTTCATATAGTATAAAAATAACTCACGTCGAAAGCAAGAACTTTCTCAACGAATTTTGTACTATCATCCACTTCTCTTTCAGTATCATTGTAGTAACCGGATTGGTTCTTCATATTCATGCTGACCTTGCCAATGAGAGCTCGTTGTCTGAGATTCACAGCGCTTTTCACTAGCTCCATTGTTCCACCAAGATCAAGTGAACCGAAGTAACATGCTGTCGTAGTACCATTGGTCAGTAGTCGGCGCTGAAAAGTATAAAGTTTTTACATTAGTGTATCACATAAAATTGCTTTGTCAAGACATATAACTCTGTGGATTTACATTTGCCAAGTTGTATTGAAATCGGTTACCAGAAAGTGTGCGAAACAGATTAATGTAATAATAGACTTACCACTACTTGAGAGTAAACATTACTGGCATATTCAGTTGCTGCAAATTGGCTTTCTAGAGGGAATGTGTATTTTTCCAGCCATTCTAGCAGAGGGCGGTCCAAACCTAGACCAAGATTGGGAAACTGTGGGCCATGTGTGTGGCAATCAACAAAACCTGGCATCAGGAACTGATCGCTCTGCAATTTTATTATGTGAAAACCCCTAAAGGCGTCCTGTGCTTCGAGCTTCACGAATTCTCTTGATGTTCCCTTACGGATAATCTGTGATTGCAACAATACATTTTATTTAGCTCTAGTGAAAATGTTGGTAAGGCTGTAGAATCAATTCTCAAGATTTTTCAGCTTAGTGTTGAACATATCGAGTTCTTAGGTTTTCGCGATTGTTACACATAGGAAATGAAACTATTTTCCCATGGTCACAGTTGACATGGGACCTGCAAAGGGCTCGAAACTTCGGTTTGTTTGAAAAAACAAATATACGCGATTTTAAATCCGGAAAAATAGTTTCATTTCCTTAGTGTTGAACAATTTAAGAACTGCTGAGGATGCCTCATAGAGGCAAAATATATGTCCGGTATATATGTATGGAGGCAGTGTTTTAGACTGTAGTTGCGCTTCTGTTATTTGTTTTATTAATTTTATGCAGAGGGAGAGGGGTGAGAATATTAACAGCACGACAAAAATATTAAGTGCAACTATTTTGCACAGTATACTTCCATTTTTATAAACATGGACTTCCACAAAGTAATGCCTGGGGGCCTACCACAACCTCTTAAAACAACATTACTTTAACCTTACATTGAGTTATCGTACCATGACGCGATTAAAGTAAGCTTTACTTTTTTTTTTACACTTTACTGCAGTAATTTTTACAAGTTATTATTATTGGTACTGCATGATTGACAACCGCGCTGTCAGTCGAAAACAAACGAAGACACTCTGTATGTGATTTTAACGCCCTACAGGTGCTGACACTTTATAGCGCGAACCCGACGTCCATTTATTGGTAGGTCAATGGGCCATACATATAGGGAAAGATTAGAAATGTGGACCAGAAAAATAACAGAATGGTTACCAAGAGAAAATGCTAAGAGGAAAAGAGGTTGACACTTTAAAAGATGCTCCAATGACTTCTAGAAACTAGCTGGACCTCTATGGACTACGCTGACAATAGACATAGCCAGATGGATAGAGCTGGAAGAGATCTGTGTCTTCAGGATGCGTTGATGTTATAGATTAAGTAATTCATTAATATAAATTATCACTATAATATAAATAAATAAAAAATGCAAAATAAATAACTTAATCTTATTACTTATGTATGAATTCTGCTTATTCTTATATCTTTATAATGAAATAAACCACTAAATTTAAAATACTTTTTCTTCTTTTAAACATCATGGCCCCATCGAAGTAATTGATGATTTTGCCAATGTCAAGTTGAGGAACACACGCGTTTTTACTCAAAAATTTACGAATTTCGACAGAATTCACTGTGAGGAGATTCTACAATGACAGAGAGAACCTACACAGACTATTACAGAAACAATTTGTTTTTGTTAATAAATTTACACAGCACATGCACAAAGGGAGAATAGACTAACGTTAGGAGGAAGTTGATATTAACTTCGTCCTAAAATAAATCTTTGAGAAACGCAGTTAGTTGTCAAGCGTAATTTTGGCCATGTTTGTTCTTACATTTTTCCCATATGCGCTTAGGATGCAATTTAAATTATATTAATCTTTTGCAGGCCTAGTGAGCCAATCGTATTTGGGTAGTCGCAAAAATAATGTGTAATGTTTAATAATGTGTCTTACCTTGCCATCTTCAATAATCAGATAACCAGGAACTACCTCCAAACTATTCAATCCTGTCGATGATACTAAAGTTCCAAAAATTATCAAGTTTTCCACCATTTTCGTGGGTTAAGGTTAATTAACAGCACAATTACCTATTACTTTTAATGAGCGATCTAATTAAGGTTGTACGTATATATCGCTGCCATATACACGTGCACTTTTGATAAGAAAGATGACAGTAATTGAAATTGAAAATACAGTAGAACAAGGTCACCCGCTCCAGAAGTTAGGGATGCACATTACGATTCGATTTGTTTGAAGATCGATTAAATTGCATACGATCTAGCGATTTTATGAATAGAGAAATTTCAATGCATTGACTTACAATTATATGGACGTCGGGTCCGCGCTAAAAAGTGTCCGCACTTGTAAGGCGCTAAAATCGTATACAGAGCGCCAAACTCCGCTTTAGTCTTCATTTGTTCGACTGACAGCGCGACACTGCGATGACATTACAATTTAAATTTCGAATAGGTTGACTTGGGACATTTTTTTCGTGGTTTTTGTATTAGACCCGTCGTCCATTTATTTGTAAGTCAATGTTTCAATGCGAAATTTTTAAGCGAATCGATTCACAATTAAGGCGAATCGAATCGTCTAGATCGTATTCATAATTTAAACATAAGTCTCATTTTGTTAATAATTTCTTCAAGTACAGGAAAGGAAAATAAAGAGAAGGACAATGCTTTAGACATTAAGCTAAATGACATTATTATTGAAAAGTTTAGTTACATCTAAAGGCTTGGCATCTGTGAAAAGCCAAAAAAATATTTGCATATATATTATTATGGAAATTAAATCATGTAATAGAGGTGTTTTATTTGTAACAAATTTTGAAACAATTTTTATGACATAGATTCAAGAGCATACGGTTCGATCCGTGGATCAATGCAGTGGTATAAGGTCCATTACGATCCAAAAAATCAATTCAAAGCAAAAAATCGTGCATCCCTACCAGAAATATTCTATGCGCTCGACACGTCCGTCGCGAAGTTGCCGGAATTGGGTTGACGTTTTTTCGGATGTCAAGCGTTAGGCCTGATTCAGACGACAAGCATTAGACGCGCTTTCAACACGCGTCAATAGGTGACTACAATTAGATACTTGCGAATACGTTCGTGTTGTTGTAAGCGTGCTTTACAAAAACGCGCGTTTCGTGCTTGTCTACGTTTGTCATGTGAACCGACTTTTAGACGCGCGCTTACAACTATTACGACTTTTGTTCAAAATTCGACGTTGGTATTCACGTGCTGACGCGCATTTAACGCGCGCTAAATGCACGTTGGCATGTGAACTATGGCACGGCTACTTATGAAAATTTGTGTAGATGAAAGAGAACGTGTTAGCAAAACGAGCGTGTATTAACGCCTAGCATGTGAACCGACTCTTATATCGCCGCACTCTGTCTGTCACTTGATGAGTTAGTATGAATTCCCGTTTTAAAGTCACGTGAAACTCACTACATTCGGATCGTGAAATTTTAATAATGCATTGTTAAAATAGGGACGATGGCGAGTGTCTGTTTAGGAGATTACAGTGGAAGATACATATACTATATTGATGAAAATATGTACGTAAATACCAATTTATAATTTGATATGGATAATATAATATATTATAGGAGCGAAGGGTTCGACCCTGAGAATAACCAACCGCTGGAAAAAATAACACTACCTAATATAGAGCATAGTGTAGTAAAGTTGTATTTGGAAGTTAGGTAAGTATATTATATTTATAAAAAATTAAACATGAAAATGCTCGAAGATAATCTTCTCGCTCGGAAATTTCCATGTCGAATAGTCTTTCAGTATTACCATCATGCATAACATTAGCATTACTCCGCATCTTCGAAAGATTATTAAATGTGCAATAGTGCATAAGTTTATAGTTTGTTTCTCGTGTCGTAAGTAATTCCATCCGCTGTCCATCATTCAGCCATAAGAGATTTGTATATAGTTTTGATGTGGTTTGAAATATAAAACTCCGAAACGATTGTTTTACTCAGTCATTAGGTTATTGCGTCGTATAGATTCAGTATCTCTGACCTTTTCAATAGCCCTTTCGGACCGGCTCCGAAACTACTTGGAATTTATCCGAAAAAAAATTATATCTACCTGAAATTGACCCGTAGATGACGAATTTGAGGACAATTTTCCATTTTCCGCCCGCCATATTGGAAAACTTTGCCCCGCACAATTGTATTAACTTTGACCCTTTATAACAGAAATACGATTATATTTAGATGGGCCTTCATATATATTTGAGTAAAATATAACAACAATAATTTTGTTATAATTCTTATTTATTTGGTGTCATTTGAAGACATTTCTTACATGCAAAATCAACAAACAGTCTTAAAATGTACCTATTCTAATAGTGCTTTTTAAGAATTGTTATTTAATAAGTCTCACCGTGTCCTCTCGTGTAAAATATTTCTCAAAACATTGAGTGGGTGTTACTGCCGAATTTACATTAGGGAAATAATTCCTGGCATCGACGCTTCTTCTTCGTCCATCGGTGCGTATTTAGAGATACGCCATCAACAGACTCGTCTTTCGATTTTGAGGATGAGCACCCGTCAGCATCACGACGTTCCTGGGAGTTTTTGTTTCAGGTGTCGAAATCGTCTTTCGAAAAAACCGAAAAAAGCGTGAAAAGAGTAAGCACAAAAGTTGTACTTGGCCGCAGGTCGTAACAATTGTGTTGCAAAAAATCATCAATATTTTTTTGCAAGCTAGATAGTTATTAACATGATGTTTTTGACTTTGTAGGAGTGCGTTCGTTTCTCCTGTTAATTCGGGACTCGAACCCGAACTACGTATACTTGAAACTATGACAAGAAAGCGAAAGGAAGGAAGAAAGATACGTGGAAGCTAATGTATAATATTATTGAAAGGAATAAAAAGGAATTTTACTTAAAGAAATTAAGAAATTACAAGAAAAGCGTAAAAATACAAAGCAGTATAAGAATTAGAAAGAGCGTCTGTTTCCAAAGCGAGAAGCAAGCAGAGTGCTCGGTGCTCGGCGCGCAGTGCTGGGTTTTGAAGCGATGAGGTGCATGAGGCGGGGCGACCGCCGCGGGAGTCGGCTGGCTTGCGAGGGCAACGAGTGATGTGCAGGCGCGGCGCCGACGTCACTAATCCTACGATGTGCAGGCGCCGACGTCATTGATCGTATGATGTTGGTGTGGCCTCACTTGCATAAGCGATAGCGTTTTGCTTATGCAATGTGCGCCACAACTTAATCACATTACTTAAATATTTAATGTATTATTGCGTTTAGGGGTTAAAAAACAGTATTCCAAACGAAAAAGCAAAAATCAAATACTCACGATCCAAAAAGGTGGGCCCGCTCAAATCCGTCCGAAATAATATGTTGATGCTCGCAAGGAGACTAGTCGATGCACTAATTTTAAATGAAAGGCAAAAGTTCGTCTAACGCGCATTCGTGTGACGAAGGCCCCGTTTAGAATTTTCCAAACGAAACTGTTCTACCTAGAAGAGTTTCGTTTGGAAAATTATTCTTATAAACCAATCAATCGTGTGTGGCTAGGTTCGAAAGGGAAGGGGGAAAGAAGCTCAAGCTACCTATCTTCTACTAACAACTATCGCCAATACGTGTGTATGCAATTTCAGTCTCGACCTGGGACCTTGCCATGAACTCTTATTACCATTCAGTTTAGGACCTAAAATGAATCGTTGTGATACAGCGCCACATGAAGTGTATATCACCATTCCGCTTTTTAGACGTTACGAACCTATACTGAACTGTAATAAGAGTTCATGGTAAGGCCCCTGTAGTTTTGTTTGAATTGTTTTTTTGATATTCGCCAGGTGTTCGCTCAAAGTTGCAAAGGCACATTTGAGTTTGAGGGACAATTGTCCAGTGCCTTAAACGCAAATATGAATTCATGGTAGTTTTATAACAGTAGAGTTCCTTGTGCTGAGTTCGTCCAGGGAAGTATCTCACCTATTTCTGCCGCCAGGCAGTAATGTGATGCATTACTGCATTCCGGTTTCGAAGGTTATGGGTACTGGTGAAATTACAGACACATGGGACTAGTCAACTTATGTCTCAGGGTGACGCGTAGTGGCAGTTCCCCTCACATCTTTATGATTTAAAGCTCTGAGTAGCACTACACACACCCAATATAATATACACAATATTATAGTAAATGAATGTTTTAGTTATTTTCATTATGATAAATTTGAGACCTAAAGACCGTAATCTAAAGAAACTAAATTGAAACAATAATACATATACAATAGAAGGAGGAGGCTTAAAATAAGATGATTATATAATTTAACTCCAAAAATTAATGTTGAACATAGCAGCCTTAACTCATTACTTATATCTGCGTTGATGGCACTAAATGAAGTTTTCCGAATGTGTAAACTCATAATAGCATTCAACACAATGGGTGAAAGTTAGATTTATATACCTATTATATACGTCGGAGGCAGTGAATGCGTTATTGATTTATCTCACAAACAAAAGTTTTCATTAGATGAGCCCATGTTAGACCTTCAGATAGAACAGACAGAATCTACATGAAATGAAGCAAGACCTGGTTGTATGTCTCACTTTGCATACTGGGCAACTTTTGGTCACTGCGTTTAATCTTTCATTTCAAGATATACAAATCTTGTTGACTAAGTTGACTTTGTGATTTATGCAATGCAACTTGAGATTTTATGTTACGACTAAGAGGGAGTACACAAAAAATTGAGTTTGACCAATATGCTGAACTTATTATATTTATTACTGTCATGTATTATTATATGCATTTGTCAGTATTAAATCTATATACAAAATATATTATTACTAAATATCATGCAGTGTATTTGTTTAAAATACGTGCGTCTATTAGAAGATATTATTTGGTTGTATCCCCTTCTTAGTATACATTGGCTTATAATTTTGTCACTGTAATTTTATGAGCTAAAAAGAATATTTTATTTAATCATTCACTCAATTTGTACTGATGGACATAATATCAAGAAAACGTGATAATATCTGTGATAATATCAAGAAAACGTGACGTTCCCGATATGTAGAGCACCTAAACAGAATTAGGTATTACGTACGTAAGGTGTATTAACTAAAACTTTATTTTTGATTTCGGTAATGTATTTATTAAAATCGTTTAGTCACTTTAAATAAGATTAACATCAATAACAGTAATAACGGAGAACGAACGTTCAAGAGAAACTCAAAATAATTCTAGTTTAGTTATATTAAATTGCATTTTGTAAAAGTTTGAAAGCATGTAACAAAATACAATCAGTACTTACATACAATACAGGAAGGAAAACATGAAATAAGGGAATGTGTGTTAAAATCCCTAAAGTTTCTGATACATGTAAATTAACTATTTCACGAGCTTTGATTGACTCTACATAACTATTTACAGTATACTGTAAATGAAGCCTTATCCAGGCAGGACTTTAGTGTTATGTTGAGTCATCGGAGGCAAAGCGGGGAAAACTGTTTTGTTAGATTAAATGATTTAGGTATTTATTATTGAATAACGGTCTTACAAAAAATATATGATACACCTAAGGATATTGTCAAAAGAGTGTGTAATTTGTTACACGATAGGATGAGCTTTGCCCGAACATCTAAAAACGTGAAAATTGTCTAAAATAAAGTCTAAAACGGGTTATTTAAGATTAAATACCTAACTTTAATTTTTATACGGAGATATCTCTCTCTAAGTACTACAGAAAACCTGCAAAATTTTAGTTTTCAACTGAAGCCTCGTAGTTATTAAATTCACATTTATCCAGAAAATTTTAAAGCTGCCCAGCGGTTTAGCGACATGCCGCACCACCAGCTGCCCCGTCAGTCGTCATCGGGCGCTTGTGAACGTTTGATCCGTGTAAATTTTTCTCCGTCTGTTTCAGCTTATTTCATTCATAATAATTTTCAGCGCGCGGCTAGCAAGACGCGAGAAGCGGCCCTCCCACACCTCACCTCCTAAAATCTAGGATTACGTACAAATACCTCGCCTTAAAATTAACTTGTAAAGAAAAACATCATTATAATAATTATTAGTAAACTATTATTTTTGTTTACAGACCATGTTATCACGAGGGCCCTCGCCTTGCGACGCTCATTTTGTAGAGGATTTGGTGCCATGATCCGTCGCGAGCATGCTCCGAGCCGCTTTTCCAATGAAGGAAAATACCAGAACGAGCACTGTTTACCCAGAACTTGGAGTTCGAGAATACAGCACGGGCCAGTTCTTCTTCGAGGCAGTTTCGACTGCGATGCGCGTCATCCAAAGCCTGAGAAAATTAATTGATATTCACCGTATGTAATGTTATAAAAGTGATTGCTTTGTCTCGGTGCAAAAGTCTTCCAGAAAAACATCTTGTGGCTTTTTATTCGGTGGCGCAATTATTACTATTAGTACTTATTTATTATGGTGATTCTAATATTAGGTAATATTAGTCCATCCACTAAATTTACTGCCCTCTTAAGTATTTGCTAAACAAGTTACATATTATTTTGGTATTAATAGAGTTTTATAGTATTAATTCCGGTGAAAATGTGACAGACAATAATATGAGGAATAAAAATTAACTAGCTGTTTGAAAGTAGTCTTCGTAAAGTCTCCATAAGTTTCTGTAACAAGATTCCGGTTGATATTTAAAATTTGCTATTTACGTGGTTTAAAAGTATTGTGAAACACAACTTTATATTAAATGTTATTAATATTATACAACTTCTGCGTACTTGCATGACAAAAATCCGTGGTAGTGACCTGTTTAGCTCTTTCAGGTACTCTCGATTTATGTTTAAATTAAGTATTGTAATGATAAATGTATTCAAATGTATATTTACGAAGAGCAACCCCTAGAGTTTCTTGCTCATTCGTCTCAGGGGAATCTGCCTTACGAATGAGCAGTAGAGTTTAATCAGTATGACGATTTCAAGTGTAATTTGCTTACCTATTAAATATAGATTTGAGTTTGACTTTACAGCTCTTGCTCTTATATAAGTAAATATAGGTATATATTATTAATGTAATTGCCGATCTTTTAATTGAGACTTTTACCTAACAAAATTAGTTCTGTCTTTGTAAAAACAAACTCAAGAACTCGAATTCATTTCTATTTTTCCCGATACATAAGCGCCAAATTCCGCTAAAATACTTGCGACCCAACGGAAGGAATTGTGAGTGATCTTACACGAATGTGTTTCGTCTTTCGTTCGGTACCTTAAAAATTGAATTCTGGTATACACATACACACTATGCACATGTTACGTACGTATACCTCATCAATATTAACAAAAAGTAAACGTTCGCGAGTTACGCGTATAGCTAATGAGGGTTCGCCAATTTTAGTTATTGACAAACTCATTCAGACTTTGGCGTTAGACATACGGTACTCTAATGCTAATTATCTTGCATAACCGCAGATATCGTTTATAGGTACGCCGCTTTTGAATTCAAAGGTGAATTCTATAAAAACTAGCATTTCTGTAGGGACAATACCTACTTTACATACAGCCACTCGCAAATAATATTTTTGAAATTGCTGAATGAGATTAATACAAAATACTCTAAAAATCTGAACAGAGTACAAATTAAGAAAAACTTATACTTGGTTAATGGCAGAAGTCGCAGTATTGAGGCGACCAGATAAAGTTTGGGAGAAGCTTTTCAAACGTATCCAGCGTGGGTAAATGACTTTCATCATACGGCAGTCCCTTTCTAGAGCACCTAGCTTCTTATCTGCTATGGAACGCAGCTCCATAACGTCCACTACCTATAGACATATCAAAAGTTATAGGTTGAATAATAATAATAATATTAGTAATGTCGCGACAGGTGCGTTGTACTTTCACGTGGATCGACCTGTTACACCAGTGCAGTAAGTCACGCATCAGCTGAAGGTCTAAGGCACCGTGCTGAAAGCCATCTGGCCCAGGGTGCGCTAAATGTCTGGGTCGCGAATGGTCCCTTCGGGGAACTTGGCAACGCCAATTTATATTGTTGTATATTGCCTGACTTGCTGGTCCGAAAAACAAAAATTCTTAGTCCATGGATAATAACAATTTAAAAAATTCAATCCAGAACAAGTCTGCTGTTGATAATTCATCAACAAATAATCCTTACCCCTCTTCTATACTTTACTCAACCCCCCTGCTCATAGTGTTTCAAGAGACATGCAGCCCTTGACCACAAAGGCAGGTCTCCCTCGGCAGCGGTTAACTTGGTCAATAGAAATGAACGAAGACGTTATCCACTGCTATTACACAGCCACAAGATTAGACACACAATTAATCGGTTACAGACCAGAAATGCGTCGACTTTTTGTACAAAATTCAAAAGGCCTTCATAATCCTGACGACATCAATTGTATGTCGCCACCTTAGCAAACAATAGACAGGTAGTGTGTTGCCAATGCGGCCCACACTGCTTTTATCGACACCCATTTTAAGGTGCACTAAAAATTCCCATAATAGTAATAATAATAATAGTAATAATAATAACAATATTAATAATAATAATAGTAATAATGATAATAATAGTAATAATAATAATAATAATAGAGTCTAAAGAAATATAACCATAGTAATAGTATTATTATTAATAATAATAATACTAATAATAATAATCTTATTGCACACCCACCACATGCTCGTAGATTCACGTCATACTGCATTAACTTGACTTCGGTCCGTAAATGCGTTTCAAACCAGCTAACAAGCTGAGAAGAATAAAGCAAATAATAATAGTAATAGTAATAAATGCAGAAGGCGGTCCTGCTCGATACGGCACGTATTGTTCGCCGATTCTTGGACCTGAGTCCCTGACCCCGGCCGACTGTGCCATTGCTGGGAAATACCGCCTCTCCCATTTAAAAAT
>NW_020656077.1:3482953-3535476 GCF_003589595.1 Hyposmocoma kahamanoa
TGGGTGTAATTTGTGGCTGTCTATATGTGTGTCCATGGCTCCCGCGATACAGGATTGCCCTAGTGCGGGGCTATGAGTGTGTGCGTTATTATTATTATTATAAATAGAAAGAAAGAAAGAAAGAAAACTGTTTATTACAGAAGCACAGACACGCATATAGATAAAACAACAGAGGAACAATAACAATAATAATATAATAATAATAATAATCTAATCTTTAATCGTTTAGGCCTTGGGAGAGGCGAGAGTTTAAAATAAATACAATAATAATAATAGTAATAATAATAATAGTAATAGTAATAATAATATTAATAATAATAATAGTAATAGTGGCGTGTCCGTTCCAGCACAAATGCAGAAGGCGGTCCTGCTCGATACGGCACGTATTGTTCGCCGATTCTTGGACCTGAGTCTCTGACCCCGGCCGACTGTGCCATAGCCGGGAAATACCGCCTCTCTCATTTAAAAATTCAAAATTAATCTTTTAGGCCTTGGGAGAGGCGAGAGTTTAAAATAAATAGTAATAATAATAATAATAGTAATAGTAAATTTGTGCGATAAAAGCCCTACTGGTTCCGGTAGGAATATTCTTCGATCTAATGATGATGAAATACGATACAAACTAATGTATTATAGTAGTTGCAAAGATAATGCGATGTGGTTTTTGTGGCTGAAAAAAGTTGTTAACTCTTTCATGGACGGTAAAAGCGTTTTTCGTAAAATCGAATGTTGGAATGTACCTCGGTGTACAAGTACGGTGCTCGTACCTTGTTTCGCTGTATAGATCTCAAAAAACCAACTACGGACTTTGTAGTGTGATTTCCAAGTACTTTTTGGATAGTTTCCGCTTACTGCTTATCCATAAAGAAGTATTAACAATGTACTGATAAAACCGTAGGTATTGAAAAAATAAGGGAAATCTGCCATGGCTCTATGTTAGATCGCGTAAACTATGTCGCCACTTTTTGTCAAGTGTGCAAATCAAACTTTACGCTCTATTATTTACTGCCATAAACTAACGATTTTGATTGGTTAGCGCCTAAAAGCGGCTTAAAACATGAAAACGACGTAATCCTAATTTATTATTTTAATAATATTAAACTTACATTCACTTGCATAAGATTTATATTGCAATATTTCAGTATTTTTTTCATTCTGGTGCAGCCATTCACCGTCAAGTGGCGGTGGCGTCAGTAAAAATGCTACTTGTTTTAACTATTACACGTTAAATGACGTTTAAGGTCATTTTACTTTTTATGGTCCTGTATGTAACGATTATAATAATTGAGGCGCTACTCGACGAGAGCTTGACTTACCTAATCGATAGTCAGGGTGTTTTGACAGAGAAACCAATGTGGCTGTTATTAATAGTTAAAAAAATATTCTATTGTCCATACGAGGTTCATACTATACACTACAATGCATTACCGGGTTCAGACTTCGACTCCTTATGTTTTTATACGTTATAACGAGTTGGTGAAGCTGTTATAGTTAACAGTAACTTGAACCATCAACAAATGACCAACAAATGCATTTGCTATGGAAGTTTAAAGAAAGTCTGAAATAACGATAAGGAAATAAATCTTTCGACCTTCCTGAAGCTTTATTCAACCTTCCTTTATTTTGGACTCATTAGCATAGCTGAAAAAATAAAAATGTTCAACGTTTAATCTACGAATATAATGGAATTTAAATACCCAAATTATACAAATAATATACACATATTTTTACATTGGCGACATACAAATTGACATGAATATATGACATGATTCACATAAAAATTTGTTGGTAAAAAAAGTTAAAAATAAAATGGTTTAATAATAATAAGAATACCGCCTTTCCCATTTAAACATTCTAAATTAATCTTTTAGGCCTTTGGAGAGGCGTGACTAAAATAGAATACTTTTTGCTTCGACATACTAGGGACTTTAATAACAAAAATCATAGTAATAAATCCAAAGACTTTTCGGTAAAAATAAATAGTGGATAAACATCAGTCATCGTCAATGAACATCACTATGTTCGAGTCCACAAATTTCTATGGAGACAAAAAAAAACATTGAATAGTAACAGAAATATTAATTGATAATGCAAATAACCGGTGCTACGTTATCCCACTAGTTATGAAATTATTGTTTCCCCGTAAGGTTCACTCAACAAACTGGCATTTTCACGTTTTACGGAAGATCTTGTATGTACAACGATTGCCACGCCACTGTGTTGAGATGTTTGAAGTCGTGTCACCTCAATATGCGCATTTTGGGCATATCGAGGCGACGAAAACCACGCCCTCATAACAATCTCTCCTTTTTTTCCTATATCTATGGACAAAACTTAATGATTTACATATATATATTAAACGTTTTATATTGAATCAATATAAGCACTACGGCGAGAAAAGTACTGAGACTTGTGGGCTGTACTATTTAAATACTGCCCATGAAAGGATTAAGCTTGCTGAAGTTAATTGTCACTTCAAATCTTGTGTTGACGACTATTACACATATAATACACATTGCATGGTCAATTTATCAACTGCTTTCATATAAAAAATAGACTTTTACATGATTAGCTAACAACTGTTTAAAACGGGAATGTTATCTTTTGCTGAATTACTGTTTTACAATATGTAATAAGTGTGGTTTAGTTTTAATTAGGAGAGGTAAGTTATCACATTTAATAACGTGGCATTTACAAAAAGTTATTTTATTTGCTATTTATAATAAATAGATATGGATAGATATCAGCATATTAAAATAATATCTAATGATGACATGAATTTGGTTATTATAACGTGTTGTTGAACTAGTTCAAACTGTACTAACTTATCAAACTAATAAACGCGTCCTACCTTTCGCAAATCATCCATTTTTCTTGCCAAGCTTTCCAGCATGCCTTCCGTCAAACGTAAAGAACTGATGAGTGTAGTCAGAGAACTGTCATCAGTGTCAGTCTTATTTAACCAGCTGAGAGCTTCGTCTTCGAACTTTTTGGCACGGCGCTCATTGTCCATACGCAGCCAGTAGGTCCATAAGTTGACGAACAGCCGGCGTCGCGCCGCACTGCCATTATTGCTCTCCATCAAAAGACCATGCGAATACTTGTAAATTGAGCCAGGCGAAGCTAACTGGAATCCTGCATCCAATATCAAATCCATACAAAGAGCATAATACCAAGTTTCATTAGCTTGTGACTCCTTATTACGACTGATCACTATCGCTAACTGCACAACGTCAACTGCTTCTTCAAATCGTTTACGTGCAAGCAAAATGTAAAAGAGATCAGGAATAATATCCACAGAAACATTGTATGCATGAAGAAATTTGCTCACTATCATAGCTCGAAATCCTACACGAATCGCAGCTGGTAGTTCAGCTCGAGCTAAGCGAGCCCGGAAGGTTGCCACTAGCACTTTCCCTATCGAATAAAGCTTGTCTGCCTGAATCGGTTCTTTAATTTTCGTAATAACTCTTTTGAATATCCGCTCAATTTCTGTAGTTCCTTCAGTAAGCCCTTTATCAAGCTCTAGCTGTGTACCGATAGATAGAGCGTCGCATACATCCTCTAACCTACAGTCTACTTGTTGAATTCTGTCTAGGGCCCATGTTGACGTTAGTTTTGCTGTTTTATCATCGCCCATTGCAAAGTATACTGACGTTGCAACATTTAAGCAGAACACAGAGTCGGCAGCAATAATTTCCTCGTGTTCTTTATATTTCCGTTTCTTTACTTTGATATTTTTGAATAAAGCCTTAAATCTTTCTAAATCCGAAGTCACTTGATTTATCTTCAGACCATATATCCTGCAAGCACGTTCCATGTACATTTTGGACACGAGCAATTCTCCTTTTATAAATTCGCTAGCAGCTCTAAGTGAGTGTATTCTACCTAAAAATATTTTTCTTTGTACAGAGGAAAAATTTAATTCTTTGCCTTGTTTTGTCAAAATTTCCTCAGCATTCGTGATTACTTCTATTGCACTTTCAGCATTATTCGCCATTAGATGTAAGTAACTAAGTTGTACAGAAAATTCAATAACTTTTTCCTTCATTTCTGCAAATAAAGCATGTGTAAGGAGCTGCTCATGTAGCAAAATCTTAAGGTCCGAACACGTACATCTTTTGAAATCAATGGAAGAAACACCCTTCTCAATAGGTATTGAAACATTTTGATCATGGAAATATGCTCCTATCTGGTCAGTGCTGTCGATAACACCTAACTCGTGCCATTCGCTCAGGTCTTTGGCCTCTAATAAAGGTCGTAACATTATTTGATTCATTGATTCGGATACATCGACTTGGCTAAGAGATCTAAATATAAAACTAGACACTGTAACTCTTTTATTACTTGCTCTGTTCCAATTAGGGCCTTCTACTGAATTCTTCAAAATAGAGTGGCTTTGTGTGTAATTACGTAATGGTAATAAAAAATTTGTCTCACGTCTCAACATTGCACTGGCCGTAGTCAAGACATCACTGGTTTTTCGATCGTCTGCATCGGAATATTCTTCTTCAGAATAGAATGACTCATAACTATGTTCATGAGCCAACGTTGCCACGCTGGGCTCATCTTCTTCAAGAGGGAAAAAATTCATGTACGATTCGAGTACAATTAATGTGCCACCACATTCGGGACATTTTTGGTTATTGTTTTCTAAGTAATTAACAGCTCTGGCGTGGAATTCTTTTTTTTGGTTCATGGGCAACAGTTCATAACAAGTTAACTGCGAATTTTTGTTTTTGAATTTTATTACTTGACAGTAAGCATATTTAGGAAGGTTCTCTTCATTATCTGGATCGTATTCGATGGGACATTCACACACTAAATTTGTATTGTTACTGAGCCTAGACGTTTGTGTTTGCGTAGATGACAACGATGAAAACTTTTTCATTTTCATTTTTACATTTGCACAACCCAGGATTCGCATGGCAAAAAGCCTTTTTATAGCCTTCGCTGTAACAAGCGGTTGATTTTCGTACATTATACTTTCAAGCAAATCTCGTGAAAAAACGTTACCGATTACTGAAGCTATTTTTAAAAGGAGTTGTTGATATGGGGTAAGAGAATCTATCTGGATCATAATTAATGCATCCACGTTTTGGACATTTATATTTACGTTTAGTTCTTCCTTCTCAGTGACGACACATATAGACACTTCGTCGTCATCGTTTTCCTGCAACATCGCGTCGAGTTCCTCCTGTTCGTGTATGTTAACGGCTACCGGGCGTAATAAGTTAGAATCAGGAAATCGTAAAGCTTCATCTTTGTACTCTTCTAATTCATATAGCGGAATTTTTTTTAACTCTATTGCTCCAGTGGAGAATAAGTGAACGATGAAACTTTCTACCAATCCAGGCATTCCATTACATTTTACAATGAGAGCGTTGCACAAGTCTCTGGGTACTGCATCCACGTCTAAAATCTGGCATGCCAAAGGCGGGATCCATACCGAAGCTAAAGGACCCAGAACCATTTTTCTCACATTTTCATCTATAAATACGCTGTAGAGCCACGTGTGGACTGAGCTAAATTTTCCGCGCGTTACTGATAAAACTGTAAATATTTTCATGGATTCAAAAATAATAGATATGTATTCCCAAGATGCTGCATCTAAATTGTGTAAATCATCAAGAAATATCATATGTGGCTGCCTTATGGCCCTGATAAGTTTTCTGAACATAATTTTAGCTTTTTCCTTCCGTTTTTCTTCATCTTGTGTAAAAATACCTTCGTGGTAAGCAAAACGTACTTTTATGATATTGTTCAGATAACACAAATCTTCATCGTAATTCTTGAGAATATCACATATTTTTTGTTCTTTTACAAAACCGATTGTAGCTGGTTCTGTTATGCCCAGAATTTGTTCGATAATTTGGCTAAGCGCTAGATATGAAGTAGCAGAATGTATTGAGGTCAAATGGATATATGATATTTGAAAGTTCTTGTGACGTGCTTTACGAGACATCCACTCGAGCATTCTGCTCTTTCCAATGCGAGATTCGCCGATCAGCAGTAGAGCATCAAAATCTCTATGAACAGCTCCGTTTTGCTTCATCCAGCTATCGAAAAACTGTAGTTCGTCGTCGCGATCCAGAAGAGGTGGTATTGTGGTTATTGTGCCCATCTCTTTCAGTCTTATTTCTTCCGAGTACTCGTAAATTTTACCTGGGCTTTGTATGCCCTTAAGATCGGTTTTTGGTTGCAAAGTGAAGCTGTTAGAGGACATTTTACTCTTAATGAACGTGGTTTCATCGCATGTAATTTTATTATGGAATGAACACATTAATCTGGCAGCTTTATTGACTATCGAACCGATGACAGTAAATTCTCTACGCAGAGGGTGGCCCACTACACCGCAATAAACTTGACCTGTGGTCACTCCCAATGACACGTCCAGGACTCCATCGAGAGCAGCTAGCGATTTCCTAATACTGTATCCACATTTCAAGGCTGCTTGTGCTTCTGATTCATGCTTGAAACCTCGTAATCCAAAGATGACCAAGATCATTACATCTTTATCAAAAAGTATAATTTTGTTAACACAACCCATTGACTTATAAACGATTTCGCAAGTTATTTGATAGGCATTGTTGACTATAGTTATGAGTTGCAAGGGAGCGCATTCCCTGGGTTTGAGTGTTATAAATAAAACGGACACTTGTCTCATTTCTGTAAGGTACTCAAGGGGCTGGTGAGCGTCGATCTGAGTTAACACAGGTTGTATCATAAATTTTCGAATATCCGATCCGATATTTCTTTCTTCAGCTACTAATACTGCTTTTCGTAGATAAAGTGCTTCAGCTTTCTTGGCAATATCTGACGGGCTTAAATTTTTAGGAGAATCCATAAGGTTGCTGGGAAGAGATTCGATAGTCGTGTACGGTCTTCTGATATTTCGGATTAATGTAGTAAATCCTAAGTATGGTTTGTTGACTTCGTTGTCGTGGGGATCGTACAGAATAGTTTTTATGGTAACGTGACCATCGTCATGAATTACATGATCATAATTTCTGGAATAGCAATGTGCCCATGCAGAAGGTGTTAATTTCACTTCCCCTGAAGAGCACACGCTTTCTGCCAGTTTCGCTTCTATGACGGGTAAGCCAAATAAAATGTAATTCATGTCTATACCAGAGCCAATAACGGAAAATAATAGATTGCCTGCGGAGATTGCCAGTTTCACTCTGAGATTTACTTTGACGTCGGTCTCGTACTTTGCATATGAATGTTGAATGACTAACGCGCACGTAATAACCGAATGGATGGTGTGGCTCAGAAATGTCTTCTTGTCGGTTTTCCAAAGAGCCAAGAAAGCGTCACCAGCAAACTTAATCACGTCTCCTCCGTGATTGTATATAATGTCTACGAGTGCACCAATGTAGGTATTTAAGGTAACAGTCAATCTATACGTGCCGCCCTTTCCAGTATTTGTATAGCGTTCCGTGAGAGCGGTATACCCGGCTACATCGGCCATCATAAGAACACCGACTAACCGCTTTGGATCGGCGTGATCATATCTGTAACAGTAAAAGCAGAAGATATTCATGTTATTCAATTAGATAAATACAAGTGTTTAAAATTTTTGGGTAAATAAGATACTTACTTCGGCAATAATAACAGTTCATTGGGCACAAGTGTTGCAAGAATCAAGGTTTGTTTACTGGTGAGTTGTACGTCCATGTCTTGGTCATTCATGCCGGTTATGCAAGCTACGCTTTTGCGACCGAAAAATTCCTCGGCCCAATTGATGCATGTTTCATTTTCAATAGGTAAATCGTTGTCAGAATCGTCATCCAAGTAATCGGTGCCTCGGCGGGAGATCCTCCTGCCGAGAGGTCTCCATTTCTCGTTGACGTCTAACATATGGTTGATTGAATTTCGTCGTGACCGGTTGCGCTTTGATTTACGGAAGCTCATTGTGCTATTGTAGGTACTAGTTTCTACTTGAATTTAGGGGTTGTGTCCGATTAAGTTTTTCTTTCACTTTAACTTAACCTAAATTAGTTGTCAAAAATCTACGAGGTCGTGAATGCAAACTATGAGTACTCAAAATAGTGGCTTAATACATTTAAAAATCTTTATACCCAGTTCGTTGAGACATGCCTGACGTCGTATGTTACTGACGTCGTTGTCCCGGATGTCAAGAGACGTCGAGTGTCACTTAGTCCATCTTTTTGCTTATTATTAACTGATTTTTTTTTTTTTTATTAATGCATCATGTTTACTGTTTGTGCTGTTATAAAACGGGGACATTCAACACTATAAACGGGATTTTTGGATTAAAAGGGATACTGCTTTTATACTTACCTATACGTTTGTGTGTAAAACTTATTGTATGTCTTTTACGACTCATTTATAATGGTACTTG
The DNA here is from genome assembly GCF_003589595.1 of Hyposmocoma kahamanoa. Classification (NCBI taxonomy): domain Eukaryota; kingdom Metazoa; phylum Arthropoda; class Insecta; order Lepidoptera; family Cosmopterigidae; genus Hyposmocoma; species Hyposmocoma kahamanoa. The sequence goes on from NW_020656077.1 coordinate 3,491,322, forward strand.
GTCGCTATATCGTCTTGACCGAATATTGCTACGTGTTTGACTAAAAAATACGTTCTCACTTTAACCTTTCCCGAATTATAGTTTTCGGATAACGCACTTTAAGGAAATGTTACATTATATTCCAATTTTATCTCATTTCCTTCTCTTAAAAAATTACTGAATTTTCAGCAGGTGTTCGGCTAGGGGCTATATCCACAATTTTAAGGTTTTTATTCAAATTGATGTATTTGTATGTATCAATACACGAACAGTTATTATTCTGGAATATTTGCGAACATGCATAACGTTATTTCTTGTAGAAAAGCAAAATATATACATTATTAACTTTTCTTGCGAATACATGACGCTGACTGTACATATCGGCGAGTAAACGTTGTTGTAGGTAATTGAATGCCTGTCGTGTAAGTAGGTGCCTAATGCGCTTCACGCCTTAGCCGTGTTAAGTGTGCGCGACCCGTTGACTCGCAGTCACTCGCTAAGCACTGCATGGTTCACACCTGACAACATCGTAGCCGCTTCGGTACATCCGCGACAAACCGATTACCGTAAATGTGTTACTTCCGCGCCTTACGATAATGGCGAACAACGATAAGTCATTTTTGGACAAAGTGTTGAATATGGTCAAGGAGGAAACCTCCAAAGATGTTCCTTTGATTCAATTTAAACATCCCAAGGAGTTGGAGGTGAGACATTTTTTTTAAACACATATCCGTTATATTGTGTAACTAATATTTAATAGTAGCAAGATAGGACGTTCTTGACCATTTTATCAGACGAAGTGATACAAAGAAAGTGAAAGTTATTTTACAATATCCAGTGTGCATTTTATAGATTGCAAAAAATATGTCTGTGTTTAGTAACGCATTAAAGTTAAAGATTTTCGTTGACAAAATGTTATAATAAAAGACAATACAAAAACATGTCTGAGACTTAGTTTTGTCGTTCTCGTTAATGAATACTTCACCTTCCCGTGGACGCCGTGGTGACTAATGAGTACAGCTACGGCAGTCTCGCTTTGTTTTGGTCTAGGTGCGCCGATTGCAAATTAAAATAATTGCAACAGTACAACGAATGAAAAAATGTCAAGACTGAAAAATTGCAACGTATTTTTAGGTTGTATCACGATGCCAATCTCAAGTTATTCCGTCTAGTTACTATTTTTTGTTCTAAAATAGCAATCGAACTGTAACATATCTTTTACAACTTTACCACTAATAGTGGTGAAAACATTCTTCGACAAACATGAAGCGACGATTAAATGAAACGTCTTGTAAGTACCGGCTTATGTATACAGGGTGTAATCGTGTGCCCAGGTCATTATTCCGTAAATATTAGAGATATCAAAAACCTTTAAACTATATCGAAAGTACGTAACGTTATGAGTAAAATGGCAACAATAACTTAAATTTTTTATTGAATTAATATTCAATTATTTTTTATGTGAAATTACTCCACTAGTTTATTATAATTATTAATACAAAGATCGAACACTCAGAAAAAATTCCTTCGATCCGGCCGGATGCGAACCGACGTCTTCTAGCATATCGTGCCAGACGCTATACCAACTAAGCCACAGAACGAACCAGCGGACCTAACGAATTTTTCTGTGTTTGTTGCCGTGTCTTTGCATTTGGTTTCTCAACGACTTTTTAGCCGTAGCGCCATCTATGAGAAATGTTATGTATTTCGTCACGCAGTTAGATATCTTTACAGCTACCAGCCCTAGCTAGAGATTTCGCTAATCATTGTATTAAAATTTTTATTGAATTGATATTAAATTATTTTGTCAAATTACTCCACCAGTTTGTTATAATTATTAATACAAAGATCGAAAAGTCAGAAAACCCCAAACTACAGCCCCATTTATTAAATATGTGGAAGAGTTTAACGTTAATATTTTGGCTATAGTTTTGTTTAAAAAAATATTGATGTCGTTTTACTCATTAGGTATTGCACTGTCGATATCAGTCTAAAGGTTTTTGATATCTCTTATTATTCGCGGAATAATCGCCTGGACACACTTAAGGACTACACCCTGTATGCCAATAGTAGTAAAATACGGATTAGTAATTTTATTTTAATATAAATTGGTTTTATCTTATCGTAGTCTAGGCAGACTAATCGAAACGCTGTCCTGGTTTATGTTTAAGTGCTTGAATGCAACTGGGCTATCTGAATGATGCATTTAATTGTTTGATTATATTTTATGTATTTATCCACTATAGCTTACATTGCTGCCATTGATAATCTTGAATACACATACGAAGAATGATGCCATTGATTTATAAGTGTTGATATTATATGATTGACATTATGATATCACTATGAACTATTTTGTTCATGAAGGATCTTTTATAGGTATAAAAACATAGTTGTCACGATTTGAGATGGTTACATAGATCGGTCAACATTGAAAGTAAATTTACTCCATCAATATAACAAAACAGGTACAGTTCTATCGTAGGAACGAACAGACTTTGTACTAAGTGAAGTAGACCAATTTATTAAAAAAAATATTCACGGTACGTTACGAGATAATCCTGTGTCATAAGCATTTATGTTTTTATTTTGATAAGAAAATCTTAGACCTGGACGTGACAAAAGGCGTAAGCGACGAAAAGCTGGAGGTGTGCGTTCGACAAATTCTACAGTTTAGTGTCAAGACCAACAAAGCCACCTTCCGAAACCAGCTTTATGGAGCTTTGGACCCCTACGGACTAGCAGGAGCCTGGGTGGCAGAGGCCTTCAACACTAGCCAGTAAGTAATACAGCGTAACAATTCTCATCATTTTCTGATTGGACCATGTAGTTACCTTCCTTTTGCTCTCTTCCTACCCTTGTGCAAACGATGCTTTAAGGTACCTGGCCCCTAATCGACCATTTGTTCTGAGTAGATTAGATGAGTGTGAAGAAAAGTGTTAGACAAACTTAACCTGTTGTAACTTTCATAGTGCATCATTAGTGAATGATATTTAAAAAAAACTTTTAAAGTCAATTTGATCTTTGACGTATAATTACTTACATGTACTTTCGACAGTAGAGCTGGTATTCCTTTTACACTTTTGTGTAGAATGCGTAAGAATAGGCTCTTACAACCAACAGGTCGGTTGTTACTAATTTCCGTGGCAATTTTTATTATTTAAATACTCAAGTATGTTATCGTGTTATTATTAAATAATATTTCACGATAGATAAAGTAAATTTTCTCAACAGCGAAAAAAGTACCCTTGTACGGCGGCTATATCTAAACGACAGAAACAAAATTTTTACCCCAAATTACGATTGAAGCCATGCCATATTCAGTCGACTTAGAACAAATTTTTAACTACCGCCAAAAGAAGTTTGTATGGCAGCCATATTGAAAAAAGAGGAAACATAAATTTTGACTGAAAATTATTATCGAAACATACACATTTTCAGTCGAATTTGAGCAAATATACAAACACAAACACAAATATTTATCGGCCTGAGGCCTACTATTCGTTACAACATCAGTCCAATAAAAATATTTTTCATTGTTTTTTGAAAATCAACTCTTATAATCCCCAACCCTTAAAAATTCATACATTTCACTTTGTTGGGCCGAGTGGCCCAATGAAATTAAAGCCATTTGAAAAAAGTATATCGTAGTAGTATTTCACCTGTTGGTAATAAATTAATAATTGTGGGCCTATGATACATACATTATATCTATTGAATACTGAGGTTTTCTAGTAAAATTGCAAGGTAAGTTTGTATTTTTTTTTATGTTTTTATGTAAAAATTTTCATTTTTAGGAATCGTGTTTTCACACCATATAAGTAATCAGTGTATATCATGAATTTTACTATATATTTTTTCCAAAGTGACTGTCGGCGTTACAATTTTCGTAAGCCAGATAAGTGCTTCTATATTATATTTATTTAAAATATGCCCGTTATTTATTTACTCTTGTTCTACTGTCAACGACGAGGTGTCGTTGCTTGGAGGAAATTTCTGCTTAGCAATAAATAGCAATCACTTGAGGTCTTCAGTGCTCACACGCTATCAATAAAAAGACGTCTGTGGAAGAGTGCCATATCTTCCAAGACAAAAGGGGGACATGAGGCATCAGATAAGGGGCCGTATGACAATCAATCAATTTTATTACAGTGCTTTGCATACTTATTTTAATGATATGCGTTATCAGTTCATGCACTTCGCACGACGAGCAGTTTTGATGTAACTCCATGTGGCAGATTATACTGGAAATGTGTAACCAAGGCAGTGACAGTGCGTTCTTATGGGTCGGCTCAAGTTGGCGCATAAAGAAAGTCATGGTTTTCAAATAAAATTTCGCACATAAATTTCCAAAAACTCAGAAGTGCGATTCGAACCCACGACTTATGCTTGAGAGGCGATAGGTGAAAGTAATAGGCTACTACGGCTTCGTGCCCCTATATTAATATAAGTTCATAAATAATGATGATTAAGTACTGGATTGTAGCAGTCTCTATTGCTCTAGTCTAGAGTAAGTAGGTACTTCAAGGAGAGTTCCCAAATTTAATTATTTTTACAGCAAAAATTAAATTATTATAATATTAATGTAAACACATAACACATAATTTTTAAACATTGTAAAGGCCATTATTTAAATCCAAGACAAAATGTTTATCAAAAAATAATCATTTGGGAAAAAGCACCAAATTTTTTAACAATAATTTTAGAAATTTTCAAAAGAAATTGGTTTTCAAAAATATTGCAATGTAAACCTTTTTTAGGGCATCGTTTACTATCATAAGCCGTGCATTACAAAAAAGTTAGGTAACACTATTTATCCTGTCATAGAAGCACGTTTGTAGGGAAAAGTATATTGCGTTTTAAGTCTTCGAAAATCCTGTGTCCCGGGACTTAAGTACATCGTGAACCTAACCACTTGAAACATTGCGTAATTTGGTCGCAGAGCGGTTTGCCATTTTAGAGTAGATTCAAAAGTTGATCACCTTCTGATTCCAGTACACGTCGACTAGACGTTATAGCAAACTATTTTATTAGCCCACATAGCAAAGATTACCCGATTCATGCCAAAACATTTTGAAATAAAATAATTAACATTGTAAATGGTTTTTGAACTAACATTTAACATTGTACTAAAAATCAAGCCTATGAGTAATTAATTTGTCGTTCCAAATGATGAGGTTGAAGTTAGGAGACAAATCTTGGGTATTCGCAGTGATGGTGCAACTGGTTGGGTTAGGTTAGGTGAGGTTAGGTACCTCGGGTAACTAAACAGTCCTGTAATACAATAACTCCAGTGTTGACTCATATCTTTAACTTCTGTATTACGTATGGTGTCTTCCCGCGAGTTCGCGATAGCGCCCATAACAATAGGCCAATTTTAGACCTCATAGCCCTTTCTAATATTCCAGAGAGATACCTTGGAGACACCCCAGTACCTGCTTAATCAAATATCTTGAAAAAATTTAGTTATTGGTTAACAATGAAAACCTACTGTTTTCGAAGCAATCAGAAGACGCTATACAGAATGTTGTGACGAACCTTGTTAAAAAGTATTGACAGCAACCTTAAGTGCGATGGCATGACAGACACCAGACATGACATTAACTATGACCATATTAATGATACCCTCTCTAAGGTAGTTTATTGCTAACAATTTATTATGAAGACAAAATGTGTTAAATTTGAATTACCTGACGTAAAATCGACTAGTCCAAGCATAGAAATAAACGGAGAAAAGTTAGACCTTGTTAATATAGCAGTCTTCTTGGGTGTGACCTTAGATAGTAAACTTCAATGGCTTCCACATATATCTTCCCTGGCCAGCAGCTTAAGCCCCACTGCATACGCAGTCCGCAGAATACGTGAGCTTACCGATATTAGTACTGCTAGACTAGTTTACTTTAGTTACTTCCATAGTATAATGTTCTACGGGATTCTCATGTGGGGTAAAGCGGCAAATATTCAAACCATATTTGTATTGTAAAGACGAGCGATTCATTGTGTACCGTCTAGGCTCTCGGGTTTCTCTCAGAGAAAAGTTTAAGGAGACTGGTATCATGACTGTGGCATCACAGTACATTTACTCAAATATTTTATATGCCCGTAAAAATATACATAATTTCAATAAGAAAGAAAATATCCATAATATTAACCTTAGAGCTAAGTCCAAACTCATGGTACCATGATTTCGTTTAACCAAGGTAAACAACTCTTTTATGGGGAACTGTATACGTTTTTACAATAAGATTCCGGAGCATATATTAAGTTTATCATTTCCTAAGTTTAAAAACTACATTAAAAATATTTTTATCGAAAAATCATATTACAAAATTGAAGACTACGTGTTAGATAAAGATGTATGGAAAGACGACACGGCTCCAGAATGCACACAAATTTGATTTAAAGTGTATTCCATAGCATTTAAGTTTATTTGAAAACAGCAATACCTAGAGTTCCTTGCTCGTTCTTCTGAGGCAGGTCAGCGTAGTGAACGAGCAGTAGCTTAAATGTGACGTTTTCAAGTGTAAATTCATTTTACCTATGGAATAAATAATCTTTGACTTTGACTTTGTTTCCCTTAGATGGAAAATTTCTAGACTTTGCTTATTTTTGTGCTTATGAAGGATTTATGTAATTTTCTATAATTGTTTTTAATTTATTTTGCATACATATTACGTCAAATAAAGGCGTTTTTATTTTAACTGCTTATTTTTATATACGAATACCTTGAAATGTCATAATACTTAAAAGAAATTGGAATAGGCAGTTTCTTTAAAGGCTTTTGGAACTCTGTCATACTTTAAATTTTCTATTCGCCGTGATTTTTAAAAAAGGCGTTGAAAATTATAGATTTTTCTACGAATGTACCCTTGTAGGGTTCTTGTTCAACTACCAATTTGTTTACGTTTGAAACCACAATCAGAAAGCAAATAAAGAATTTAAGTGGGTAACAATGCAATTTAGTAATTAGAGGACATACTCGTAAGTAGCGAAATCCTGATCTGTTCTATTTCAGGTACACGTTCGAAGTGGCACCAGCCTTCACACTAATAGAGTTAAAGATAATCAACCATATCCTCAAACTATTTGGCATTCCCGATGGAGACGGGATTTTCAGCCCTGGAGGCAGTATGTCCATGATGTACGCTGTGGTCGCAGCTCGGTACAATGCGTTCCCTGACGTTAAGCGGAATGGAATGTGGAATCTTCCAAAAATGATACTTTTCACATCTAAAGACGTAAGTTATATATACATCCCAGTACATTGAACGGAACAAACAAGTGGCAATATAGAACAGTGACGATTATATTTAAATAAAAGGAATTAAACATGGTTCAACATCGACTAACCTTCTTATACAACATAAAAGAAAATGCTTTAAAATTAATAATTAAAAAAAAATGTTTAACATTGATTAAGTCGAAAAGGAAATTAAAACAAATGTATGAAAAAAAGACATCTGATTATTTTTTATTTTCACATTAGACCTAAAATAAAAAAAATAATTAATTGGCCAGACTTTTGAGAAGCCACTGCATTATTTGGGGATTTATTAAAGTGCGGATGTGTGTAATAAATAAGAAATTATGTGCTTGGTTTTGGACGACGGATGTCGAATCCTAACAAATGTTTTGGGGTCAAGTTTTATAATCGGGATACGTATTTTTGCATTTAGATCACGCATTGCAACGAAAGTTCATATGTCAAGGACCCAATATAGCCTTATTCTTAATGATTTCAGAGTCACTACTCAATAATGAAGGCCGCTCATTGGCTCGGTCTCGGCACGGACTGCGTCCGGGTAATCAAAGCGGATGAACGAGGGGTCATGGTAACCGAAGCGTTGAATAAAGCCATAGAGGAAGAAATAGAGGCCAACAATATTCCCTTATTGGTAAATGCTACAGCTGGTACCACAGTCCTTGGTGCCATCGACGATCTGCAATCAATTGCGGCTACGTGCAAGAAGTTTGGCGTCTGGTTGCATGTTGATGTGAGTTTCGCCACATCCTTATCTGACGAACATATTCGACGATGGATCAGTAGCCACGGGTTCTTTACTGAGACCAGTTGTTGTTGTGTGACATGTCATTGATTAATGATTATGGGAGATGTTATCTTTTTTTCGCATCGAAAATCGCAAAAATGTCAGTGCAATGCCACTGCGCCCGTCACCCTGAGACCTAAGTTGACAAGTCCCATGTGCCCGGCACTCTGAGACATAATTTGAAATGTCTCTTGTGTCTGTAATTTCGCCAGCACCCATAAGGCGCATTCAAATTAGACGTTTGCAGCGGCGCTACTACTCTAATTTTCATACAATATCTATTCTACAAAAGTGACGCGCGCGTGGCGCGACAATGGCGCTGCAGTTGCGTTTCAAAATTTTGTATGAAACAAAAAACCGACCTCAAAAGTCATTCATTCCCTAGTTTACCACCCTTAGAGGTGGAATATTTACGATTTTGATGATTAAAGTATCATCAAACACATGCAAAACATAAAAAAAAATACATTCGAATTAAGAACTTCCTCCGTTTTTTGAAGAGGGTTACTTAGTAGTGGTGCGGCTACAGCAGCACTGTGGCGCCACTGCTGCGACTGTATAAGCGTCTTCGTAATTTGAAGGAATCCTTACCCTTCAAAACTGAAACGCAGTAATGCTCATTTTACTGCTTGGCGGCAGAAATAAGCAAGGTGGCAGAACTTCCCCGGACGAACTCTTTCACTGGGAGCTCTACTGCTACTAAACATGTTTGTGTAGTTTACTATTTATGCGTAGTCATACGAAAGTAGTAGTCAATTTTTGTAGTTGCAACGCACTTGGCGCGACTGCATTATAATTATTGACTGCAGTTGTGTGTGGTGTTGCTGCCGTGAATGCATCACAGAGACGAAATAAGGGCCATCCATCCCTGGCAACTCATCAGGCAAATGGATCTTATATCACTTTTAAATATCAACTCTCGTCTGCGCTGAAATTACAAATTAGAAAGCAAAATAGTACAGCGCCAACAACCGACCTGCGTGTACCTCTCCGTATATTCCAAAAAATATTCTGTATTTATTGTAATAAAGATAATATCTCTAGAAACGGGAGGCTGTTCCATTCGATGGTGTGGAAAAAATAGCAAAACATCTAATTACAAAACAAACGGTACCTATCAGATTTCATTGGTAATTAAATACGTAATTTTTCAATTTTCGTCATTTATAGCAAAGCTCAAGTTAAACTAGTCGATTTGAAATGAAACAATTGACGACACCCTTCAATTGTTTCGAATTCGGGCTGGTCAATCGGATCGCAGTTGTCACCGTAATGATTTGGCAGAATAGTTTTCAAAGAAATTAAATGACATTTCGTTTCCATTTTCATTTCATATACAATATACTGAAAAGAGTCACTGTATTTATTAGTGTGTCATTATTATTATCACCTACCAATGTAGAAAAACTTTTCTATATTGTCACGGGTCTGGGTGTTTGTGGTACCGTCGTTGTTTCAGAGTTTCTTAGCACAAGTGCTTTAGTTACATAACGGAGCAACGTGTGTGATGTCCAATATTTATTCATTAATTATTAATCGTTTATATATGTAGGTTATGTTTGTTTCCTCCTTTTTCCCTATATAAATAATAATTAATTACATACGTAGACGTAAATTGTTACTAGTTTATTAACAATAAAATTATGGGTCAAGTCGAAAATAAACGATGTTTTATTATTTTCATTTGTTAGAATGTTGATACGAGTTGACAACTTGACACTATCACAGAGATACTATTTATTTACAATGTGGCTTGGAGTCCAAGATTTATATTTAGCGCATTTGTAAATTATATTTTTTTTCTCGGCAATCTCCAATAAATGCACCCAAATACAAATTTCCATATATTTTTATTTCAACATTTAATCTGAATTCAGATAAGTACTTTATTGTTTTGTTTGGATTTCCTTTTAATTGCCCCTTGATTTTAATTTCCTTGTCAGCTAAGTCGAGCTAAAATAAAAATCTATATCATCATCATCATCATATCAGCTGGAAGACGTCCACTGCTAAACATAGGCGTCCCCCAAACATTTCCAGACCACCCGATCGGACGCGACGTGTATCCATCGGTTACCCGCCGCCCTGACCAGGTCATTCCTCCATCTATAGGGGCCGTGCCACTGAACGCCTTCCGGTTCGCGGTCTGCATTCGAGAACTAGAAGTAGAAAAATGCCGAGCATGTTGGCTCCATAGCTCGTTGAGTGTGACCATGTCACAGAGCCGTAGGTCATCGCTGGCAACACGTACTGCTTGAAGACTTTTGTCTTCAAGGACTGCGGTATTGCGGACGAGAAGACGTCCCGGAGCTTCCCGAAAGCTGCCCAACCGAGTCTTTTTCGACGATTGACCTCTTTCTCGAAGTTGGCCCTGTCTAATTGGATGGCTTGTCCGAGGTAGACATACTCGTCAACAACTTCGAGAGTAGCGGTTTCCACTGTTATAGGGGTGGGTACGACATGGACGTTCGACATAAGTTTCGTCTTGTTCTTGTTCATTTTTAGACTCACCTGCTGTGTAACTCAAAAAATGGTGAGTGATGAACTCGCCATTGATGTTGATGCCAAGTCCTTTCTAGTCCCTTTTTTTTTTTTTACGGGGGGGAAATCTTTATGGATACCCCTGAGCCCAGGGAGACTCAGGGGTTATGTGGGGACTCCCGCCAGACTGGAGGGCCTACCCCACTAAAACCCCCCCGGGTTCCTTTCTAGTCTCCTAGTAACTTGAAGACATCTTCCAATGCAGTGGTGCAACGCACCCCTCTTTGCAATTACATAGGCCATGCGCACTGGTCCTGGAGTCGAACTGACATAGTGGCGTCGTTGTAGAGCCTGTAGCACCGGTCAAATCTCGATCGAATCAAAGCTTTTCTTATAGTCCACAAACGCTGCATAATGGCAGGTTATGATCCGCGGTCTTCTGTATAACCTGTCGCAGCGTGTGGATGTGGTCTATGGTACTGAAGCCCTTTCGGAAACCGGCTTGTTCGGGGAGCTGGAAGTCATCGCCTATGCGCCAGACAGTTCGTGGTGACTCGTGAAAATGGCTTAGAAGCGAGATGGGCCTGTAATTCTTCAATAGGGTGTTATCTCCCATTTTGAAGAACAGTATCATCACGCTTCTATTCCACGCTTCTGGTGTAGAACCTTCGAGCAAGGGTGAATTTAAGAGCTTCTGAAGGACTCTTAGGTGTTCCACCCACTTTCAGAAGCTCGGATGTAATTCCGTCGTCACCCTGTGCCTTGTTGTTTTTTAGCTGTTTCAGAGCCAACCTAATCTCGTACAGACTAATGTCCGTAATATCCTCCGTATAATGTCGGGTGAGCTTGGCTCTAGGATCTTTTGAATCAGCAACAGGCTGAGTAATCGAGGCATATAGCTGGATATAAAACCTCTCGATCTCCCCCAGTACCTCTGGCTTTGACGTTCAACGCTGCCCTCCTTCGTCTTCAGCTTTGTAAGCTGACTTTGCCCAATAGACATGTCCCTAACAAAAACTTTGGAGTACTTGTTCCACTCCATGGTATCTTTAATATTATTTGTATTAAAGACCCGTATGTCGTGTCGCATGGACTTCCATATGTGTCTATTGAGCTGTCTGTAGGCTTTGGCATAATCGGAGGAGTGCAGCGTCATATCGCGTCGATTTGCCATTAGCTTGAGAGTATGATCGGAGAGTTTCTGCGGCCTATCCTTGCGATGGGTCCTAAGGAATTTTGACCCAACCGTGTAGATCGTTTCCACCAACCTATTGATAATCACGTCCACAGAGACGCAGTCCTAAAGGCAGTCGAAATGATTTTGAAGTTCGAGCCGAAACTTTTCAGGGTCATTTATATGGGCATTTATATTTATTCGTAGAGTAGACTTCATCAGTCGTGACCTCTCACGTTTGACATCCACTCTTACCATCCTATGATCGCTTCCAGTTTTTTCCAGTTTTCACCGATCACCGAAACATTGTTAAATATCTGTCTCTTGTCGGTCAATATCATAGATTTAGTCCTATATACTACATCTATGGTCAATATAAAATCTATCTCATTAATTGTGACATCGGGACTTAACCATTTACTTTGAGGCGATTTTTTGAAGAAGGAGTTCATCATAAAGAGTCCCTCCTTTTCCATAAAGTCGTCCAGTCTTCGGCCCCTGGAATTTCGCTGCCCATAACCAAATTCCCCCAATCTCGGCTCATGAGCCATTCAACTACCCAGCTTGGCGTTGAAGTCCCTCATGACAACATTGAAGTGTGTTTGGGAGGTATGCATGGCTTGACTTATGTCGTCATACATAGCCTTTACCTCCTCATCTGGATGTGTCGAGATCGGTGAGTTACCTGTATGACCTTCAGCGAGTAGCGCTTGGATACTCTGAGTATATACGCAACCCTGCTCGATACACTCCCGATGGATGTAATGTTGCCAATGAGGGATCTGTGGACGATAACACCCGGCACCTTGGGACTGCTGATCATCTTTCCTGAAGTAGAACAAGTTGCCGGATATCAGGGCTATCATGTCCTTCACCTCTCTACGGACCTCCGACATATCCCAGAGTAACTTGTCCACCTCCCAGCTTCCAGCCCGACGATCCACTCGCCCGACCCCAGTGTGCGTGCGTTATACGTTGCCAGGGCTAGAGTCGTTCGACGATCGAATCCCACCCGGTTGCTACTGGCGCCGCCGGGCACTTGGGGATACTTTTCTATGCTATACATTGGGGGGTTTAAGACTATTTCCCCGCCACACAGGTTCAATGCGTGTTGGCAGCTCGCTAGAGCCTCGCCAGAAGGAGCAGGGTGTACCGCGTGCAAGTGAGGTTGGCTATTGAGCACCGATAATTGGTGATGAGTGGCGCCTTTTAAACCCCCCCTAAAAAACTATATACTAATACATATGTAGTAACAATAATCTATATACTTCCAAGTCGATGAGTGCGTCCATAGGGTTAGCACAATAGGAAAGGCACGACAAGCGCGAAAGCGACATAGACCGCGTGATTTCTATGCGGGAATAACATATGTTGAGCTTTATGTCGCTCTCGCTCAGTCGCGACTTATCGTGCTAGCCCTCCTGGTCTCTACTCAGTGAAGAGCAATGCCCTCCTGGTCTCTACTCAGTGAAAAGAGCAATTGATATAAATCCATCGACAGCCGGAAATTGAAGATTGCGAGATATTAAGGAGAACAGTTGTACTGTATAACTATTTTAAACGATTTCGTATGAAAGAATGCAAGTACGCCACGTCCCTACATTCTCAATATTTTCATTCACACATTATGATACTACGACTTTCTAGAGATGGTCAAAAACTTTCCAATCACATGGCTAACGGCATAGTCATAAATTTTCATGTGGTTATCAGCGAAATGCGTGTCGCCTTAGGATATAACAATGTTTACGGTATTGGCAACAGTGGTTATCTTTTCCGAGTAGCCCGGGCAGAAGTCAAGGCGCTTCAGAACAGATAACGGGTAATTGTCTTGCGAAGTGTACTACTAGCTACTACAAGTGAGGTCATAGTTTCTAATTTAATCACATTTGTATGATTTCAGGCTTGCTGGGGCGGAAGTTTAATACTCTCCTCAAAATACCGGTACCGACTGAAAGGTATTGAACAGTGAGTGTTGGATTTTTAAGCTGAAGCTTTTTAATAAAGTCTATTCTTTTGAATAGTTTTTATTATATCCGTATTTCACATATATTTAGATAAGTTGAAATATAATTATATATAAAATAAAATTTATAACATATAAAATATATGTGTTAAGTCGAATTACATGATCATGCACACATTCCAAAGCTATCAGAATATATTTCCCGGAAATAATAATTTAAGTTTTAGCAGAGTTTAAATAATAAACAATATTTTTTATTATGAAGTTTATTATTTTGAGTGAATTTGCTGCAATAACTTCGCCCAGCCGGAATCATAAACGCTGCTCGTTTATTTAAGATTGATAGCTTGAAACTCTTCGTTATGGATACATCTGTACACTTGAGGAATATTGATTTTGTTTTATTTTTTACAATATCAAGTGACAGAACGTACAAGTTGTGCAGATGTACTGCCATTCAGAGCTTTTAATGGCAAAGAATGAGGGGCACCGCCACTACGCCTGTCGCCTTGAGACCAACTTAACAAGTCTCATTTTAAACGTAGAGAGATAGATATTCAAAACATTCATAGTATTTATACGTAACTACATTTTGTTGCTTGAAATTTTATCTACGTATGCATACTCAGTTTTTGTATTTATTACAAGCTGTGCCCGCAATTTCATACGCACACAAGTATCACTTACGTATCAACTAATATATAAAAAGGAAACTGTTTGTTGGTTATAGTTTCCATTTGATAATATACCTAATAATTACACTAGTAAAATTTTCTTTTTACCATTAAAACTATTACTGTGGTTCTTTCATGCTTACATGAAAGCTACGTATATCATGTCGCTGATTTTTTATGTAGATAGATAAAAACTATTTCACTTCCATGACAACCTTTTTACTAAAATCAACTAAAAGTAATTAATATAATACTAAACCATTTAAAAATAACAAATAATAGGAGGAACTTACAAGTTAATATAAAAATAATTAAACTAGATCTTTTTGGAAGCCAAGGCTGTGAAAAGGCGCTGACTTAGTAATATGCTGCTGGTGTTAAGCCTGGACCCCGTAGATCTTATGAATTATTTCTGCATTGGTTTTTTATTCGTGGAATTCACTTGACCCTTTCACATTATAGGGCAGATTCAGTATCATGGAACCCTCACAAAATGGTTGGCGTGCCCCTTCAGTGTTCTGTTTTCTTGGTGCGGAAACGAGGTCTACTTCATAGAGCCAATGCGGCCGCTGCACAGTACCTCTTCCAACAGGACAAGTTCTACGACGTGAGTTACGATACTGGAGACAAAAGCGTTCAATGCGGGCGCAAGGTGAGTTTGATGGGAATTGTCATGTTATTAATGACAATGATTTATGTATTTGAGCTTTTTAGAAAACTATTTATTTATTTGAGCGTCTTAAAAAGCTTAAATAAATAAATCAGTCGCGATAGCGGAAATCGCGAGATACTATAATAATGTAATAATAATAATAATAATAATAATAATAATAATAAATTCTTTATTTTCTCACCACAATACATTACAGTGATAATAATAAAAGTGCAAACTATACCATGATAAACATTATTGTGGGAGACTGATGCCTAAACCGGCTCACAGCCTGTATTTCAGGTCACCAGGTCTCTAACCCTCGGAATACATTTCTATGGGTAACATTAACGCAATAACTATACGCTATACTCAATGCGGCATGAGTGAGATAAATACTATTTCAAAATTAAGTAATTTAAGTTTAAGAACTTAAAATATAGAATTTATACATAAAAGTCTAGAATCTAAGAGTTAATAGGGTTAGTGCTTTGAGCGCGCGCGAATGTTGTGAGTGTGTGCGCGCGCGCATGTGTGTGGTGTGGTGTGTATGAGTGTGTGTGTGTGTGTATGTGTGGCTGTGTGAAAGATGTTACACTATGTATTTGTACATTTTCTTTGTTTTGTTTTTTGTACCTCAGTTCATTAACAATTCAAAAGATTACACATTGTAATAAATAGGAGCAGCAAGTAGCATCTGAAGGCGCCCTAACATATTATTATTAAAAAGTAGCAATATTGCCTATATATACCTTGTTTAAAGAACACTATACCGTGGTTGTACGAAGAGTTAAATAGGAATGACAAATTCCAGATCGACGCGTTCAAATTATGGCTGCTCTGGAAGGCGCGAGGTGATTCAGGTCTTGAACGCCTTACGGATCGCGTAATGCATATCGCCGAGTTTTGCATGGCGTCTATTGCGTCGCGGGAGGGGTTTCGGCTAGTACACGATCAGCTGGATTGCCCCAACGTGTGCTTCTGGTACATACCGCGATTTATGCGCGGGCACGACGAGAACCAGCAGTGGTGGGAGTTGATGCATAAGGTATGTTGGCTTGTTTTGTAGTTTCTCTGGACCACTACTATCAATGTAAATTATCATTATTAGTAGTGAAATATACACATAGATAGTTGTTAACTTCTGCTACGAGAATAAATTTTTGAAAACACAAATTCGGTGTTCGAAGAATATATACATAAGTATATCTAGTCCTTACAAACACAGTGGAAGAGAATCCTACTTCAAAATATCTAATTACTTACTTGCAGATTACTCCAAAAATTAAGGAGTTATTGACACTAAGTTCTCAACTGATGGTGGCATACTCGCCCGTACGAGAGTACAAGAATTTCTTTCGGCTGGCGTTCACGTTCCATCCGCTGTTGGAAGAATGGCAGGTCATTAATATGCTGGACGCCGTCGAACTGTGCGGTGAGCAAGTCACATCGACCATGATCCACGACGACAAGTGACTTAAGACGGACTAGATCAGAGCCGGAAATTTGCTTTTGATTCAGGCATTCAGTACAACTATTTTTCTTAATATCTCTCGGCTATCTTAGTAATCTTAGTCTATGGCTGTTCGTTTGTGGTCTGAATTCTATAAGTTGCGCTTTGCTCGCTGCAGACCGGACGCACTCAATTGACTGGCAAGTAAAGTAGCTAAGTGCTACGCTTTATTCTGGTTGTTATGTTCTGAATGCCAGATAATATTATATAGAGCGTTTTTTTTAAATGGACAGTATAGGGAAATCCGAAACCATAGAAGATGCAAAATTGTCTTAGGAACCATTATTTTTTTTGTGAAAACAATTTTAGCATATTCAATGTTTTGGTCCAGTGTGGGTTGTCCATAAAAATGAATAAAAGCGATCAAAAATTTTTTTAGTGTATTTATGTGTATTTTTTTAGTAGTTAGTCATGACGGGATCATTTCATTGTATGGGACAAAAAATCTGGACGGCAGAAGTTGGTCATATTTCATAAAATAGTTTTTCATATAAAATGATTAAAATTTACTTATTTTTTTAATGCTAATAGAGTCGAGTTTCTTATAAGGATGATCGTTGTATGATATTCATTGTATCGGAAGAAAAAATTGGAACAGCAGAAGTTGGTCAAATATAATTAAAAAGAAATTTTATACAAAATGAGTAACATTTTATTACGCTAAATTGTTTTCACAAAAACAATTTTCATTTAATAATAATATAATAAAAATATTATAATAAAAATACTTAATGGTTCCTTGTATCTTGGCAAATTCCTTGTATCTTCTATGGTTTCCGATTTCCCTGTACTGTCCCATTCAAAAAGCACTCTGTATATAAAAAAATAGCCATAAATGTAGATTAACACTATCTGTTACAAAATGTACTATGTATCTGTACAAATGTTTATTGTCAAAGAGCAACTCTTAAAGTTTTTTGCTGATTCTTCTCAGGATAATTTGCCTTACGAATGAGCAATAGAGTTTATTCAATATAATGATATCAAGTATAATTTGTTTACCTATGAAATAAAGATATATTGACTGACTACTTGGGGACTAATTTTGGCTATCTTGCTCGATATATTGTTAAAGGAATAAATGTTATTAGAAAAAGGTAAATAGTTTTGCAGCTCCACGTAGGTACTTCAGATTAAAGTCGAAACAAATCTACAATAATTAATAAACACTTCTGGGCTTCTACAATGAGATTACAGTGACAAATTATCCATAGCGACATGATAGCGAAAATTGTTTGTGTACAAAATGTTGTTTCTTCTTGTGACCGCTAGAGGCGCTGTATAATTTTCCATACAAAATTGTGAAATAATTTACGCGTTCGCTAGTGACCGTCACAGTAAAATCGTGGTAGAGGCACCGACTTCAAATGACTAGAATGATATTAATTACACTCGTTTGATTTCGTCGCCTTACTTTCTGAAACTCGTATCTTCAGCACAAAGTTACTAAAACGCAAAAAATGGATTTTATATACAAATTTTACTGATTTCACATCGCACTTCCTTCATATTCACACTGGCTTTTACCTATTCTTAAAGTAATGTATATATCTAAATTAACTTACCTTACTTAACCCTTGATAAGAAATTTCAAATAAATACAAAGTTTTGCTATCTCCAGAATAATCACTCTTTATAAGATACGAGTTTGAGAAAGTAAGGCATCAATTTATAGATGATAAAGTCTAATAAGTACCGGACATAGAGTTTTATATTCGTCGACATCCCAATGTTGCCGAGAAAATTGTACTGTAGTATTGTTGTTTTATCAGTAAATAACGTACAAATACTGAGTTCTCAGGATTAAAGTTGACTCTTACTACCTTGAAACTAATATTACTTATAGAACCACACATGCTCTCTGTAACATATCGTTATGTAAAATGAACATTTTATTGACCGCAGATTTTTAATCGATATTTAATATTATGCAAGGGTCAGTGGAGAACAAATCCAGTCTTGTCAGATTCCATGGTTAACCTTTTGGATTTCAATCGAATGTAACGCGACTAAAACGCAGGCGTGTCTATTTAACACAAAATGCAATCCCTTTGACCTGACTTCGACTTTTCGTGATATATCTATACAGATAGCCGAGTCTCTCCAGCTACTTAAAATGGACCTGTCGTCCAATTTGAACTTCTGCAAATACATAGAACCACATGACCAAATATGTAGCAAGGAAGCCTGGTATTCTTTCCAAAATGAGGTGTGTGTTACTTCATTGGGACAGTAGCTTCAGCCGTATCAAGTGCCTTCATGGCCGAACGGTTACCATGCCGGACTGCCACGCAGAGGTCCCAGGTTCGATTCCCGAGCCGGGAGAAATATTTGTATGGCCTAGATTTATTCGTCTCGTGAATTTGGGTGTAATTTGTGGTGGTATCCATGGCACCCACGAAATAGGGTGTCCCTAGTGCGAGGCAATATTGAGTGTGTACGTTATTATTAATATTATCAAACACAAGTTCGGCCGTATATGAAGTACTGCGGTCACCTATATGTAGATGGCACAGCTAAAACCAATTGGCCATCTTGGATGCAATTGAAAAGCGTGTCAAGAGGCTTATAGGTGACTCGGAGTTGTAAAGGTGAAGCTGCAGAGCCTTGAACACCTCCGTTAAGTTGCCTGCTTAAAAAAATATATTTTAGAATTGCATGACTTAATTCCGCCTTCCCCTTTCCATCTTCGAAGGTCTAGATGCTCACTGGGGTTCCATCTCCAAGTTGTGGATATTTCAAGGATTCGCAGGAGCGTTTCGCTTCCACATTTATGTAGCGAACGGCTAAGAAGTGGAATTCCCTGCCTACAGACTTATTTCTTGAACGCTATAGCTTGGATCTTTTCAAGGCGAGTGTAAAAAGCATGCTTACCTTATCGTCACTTTCCATTAGGTGCGATAGAGGTCAAAAGCGTACTTATTTTTCTAAAGAAGAAATCGGCACACAAGTGACGCGATTGAGGTTGTATAACCAACATGAAGCAGTCAGGAAAATTATCTATATATTTTTATCTAACGTGTTCACTCTACTCTGAGGCATCAACTTTGTGTTGGATATTCTGATTTCAGTAAATTATTGAACCAATAAAAATAACTTTTCACTATTCAGGATAAACGCCTCACATGAAATTGATTATTTTCACTACAGGGAGCCATTTTTATTAAAAATCTATTACAATTACAATTAAGTGAAAGTTTAAGTTGGCTTTGGAAATAAAATCTGTCTGTGAAATGTTGAAAACAATCAGGTTTAAAAAAATATATAGTGTAACTATGTACGTAGGGTTTCCATAATTAATTCACTTAAATAAAAAAATATATATATTAATAATATACTTTATTATTCTTTACTGCGTCCTTTTCACGCTTAACTAGCGGTTCGGTATTAATTGCGTTTTTTTTAATATTAATGGCTTTGTCTTCACATTTAGTCAATGAAAGGTTTGGGAAAGCAGACTTACAAACTATGCAAGAGGTACGGAATTCGGATGAAAAATAATATGGTAGGTTGGGTTGGTGGGTAGCTATTATATATCGGCATACATATTAAAGCTTGATATTATTAATTTCGATAAATAAGGCCTACATTATAAACATGTTGGTTACATAAATACAATAAACTAATTTATGGTACAAACCAGGCCATAAATATTACACATTGATGCTCTAGATCTAAGCCATAGATTTAGTGTATATGCTCTAAGCTTTTAGATCTAAAAAAACACAATCGAGTATAATCGGCTACCTTCGGTTTTGTAGATGGCTGTTTCTTTTGCGTCTGACAAAATGTTACACAACATCACATACATATGTGACAGAGCAACTCGATGGACAGAGACGATGCTTACAAAGTCGAAATTAGACGATCGTCTTTTCCTAGAAAAGCTCAACGCGTAATATACAGGATGGAAAAAATCAATGTGAGAACTACTTCAAATGCTTAGTACGGCTGATTTTACTTAATGAATATATTTAACTTATCATTTTTTCTTCTTTCATTTTTCTTAATACGAAGATCTAATTTATTGGAAAGACTAGACTTGTCTTCGACTCGATCTATTAGTACAATAAAATAGTGAGTTATTAGCTCGTTCAATTAACAGCTCCGGTAAGCTTCAAAATTTGCGAATACATTTATTCATATTAAAAAAAGAAAATAATGTTTTCTTTGAGTAAAATTAGCTTTCTTAAGCAATAAAGGTATGTATGACCCATTGACTTTGTTGCAGCCTGTTTACGGGATGGAACTAAGTACATTTTCTACGTTTGCATTAACAACATTGGGTCGCCACGTTGCAATAACGACGTCCATGAAACTGGTTTGATATTGCGCATTCGGGGCAGATCCACCAGCACATTACAAACGAAACAATTACTTGATTAGTTTGAAATGTTTGTGGTTAGTATTACAAAAGAGATCGCAGAATCAGTATTGTTTGTGTTCCGTGTAACTGAACGCAAGTACTATATTATATACCATTTAAGACGACGAAAAGACGTCGTTTAGGATTGTGTTATCAAAGATCCAATGGTAAAGGCTGTCAATTCGCAAGCAGTACTGAGCACGCGTATTGTGGGCAGTAAGTATTCGTGAGCAGAAGAAACGGGTGTTAAGAGCTTAACCAGCTTTAGAAAGTAGACCCGCTATTAGAACTGCGCGTTGTCAATGATCCATCGGAGATAGCGGTCGACGCGCGCGTAGAGGCCGGGGTGAGAGGCCTCTCCGCATCGGATGCCCCATGAGACCACGCCAATCACGGCCCAACGCCCGCTTGACATCTGGTACATTAACGGACCTCCGCTATCACCCTGCCAAAAACAAATAATTTGCACAAACGCTTAAGTAAGGCATCAACAGATTAATAGAAATGTGGCCTAGCATTAATGAATGAATGAATGAATGAATAAAAGAAGGGCTCGGTCTACACAAATTTATTAGAAGTAGGAAAAGAGAAGCCGAAGAGGGCTTATATACGAAGCTACATATTATATCCAATGTTTTAAACCAGTGAAATTAGGTGAAGTTTAATTTTTCATGATGACTAATAACCACGTCCCCTCGTTTCGAGAATTTTGGTGGAATTGGTAACGTAAAAACAGTGGACGGACAAGAATTTCTAGAGCGATTCAAAATTTCAAAAAGTAAAGAGGGTGATGAAAAGGTACGATGACGATGAAGGAGGTCAGCATTGTCACAATACCGGCCGACCGGAGAATAAATAATCATTCCGGATTTTTGAAACTTAAATAGGAAATATTAAG
The DNA here is from genome assembly GCF_003589595.1 of Hyposmocoma kahamanoa. NCBI lineage: Eukaryota > Metazoa > Arthropoda > Insecta > Lepidoptera > Cosmopterigidae > Hyposmocoma > Hyposmocoma kahamanoa. The sequence goes on from NW_020656077.1 coordinate 3,513,073, forward strand.
TTCAATGAGAAGGGGTATAGTAAGAGTAAGTAGTTATGTAGAGAAAATTAGATATTAGAAATTAATTAATGGAGACGCGTGACAAATTTAGATAAGGGAATGATATATTTACGTTAGGTCGATTTCGGATTCGTATTACGTTAAAAAAAATCTTTCGTAATCACCACACACGAGTTTTAGTTCCAAATGGAATTAAGGCAACTATCGTATTATGACTTTGGTGAAACATCTACAAAGGTACAAGCGTTATAAGCGTCAGAAACGCGGAAACCTTGTAAGTTTTAGAAATAATACAATACATATAAGGTACGTTGTGATCAAAGGCTTGTTTAAAGAGTAGTCAGCTGCTAAAGAAGAAGAAAAGTTTGATCTGAAGTTTATTTTAGGAGTAATCAGCCGCTCCAGAAGAAGAAAGGGCCTTTTGAATCAACGTTTAAAGCAATGATTACGGAAAGTGTTTGATGGTGATGAATATTTACACGTATTTCTAAGTTGTCTTAGTTGGTCCGTCTTTAAATAAATGAGTATATTATATAGTTTAGTTAATACAATACGCAAAATAGGCGCCATGTCGTCGAGTTGCGGACACCAGCCCGTTACACCTAGTACCAAGTACCAAGTAATACAATCTTCTAGGTCAATCAATTATCGTGGAGGAATAGAATATTATTTATGAAAAAGAAATTTTGACGTGTTAGGTTGTTACTTAAATTTATTGTTATAAATTTTGGAAAAAACAAGTAAGCAATTATTATGTCAATTATAAGAAATTACAAATTCAATAGAAAATATGATGCCAAATTTAATAGAAAATATGACGCCAAATTAATTAGAATTTTACAAATAATTTGATGGAATGTGATTATGCAATAATGTGGTGTGTAATGATTGGGAAGTAGAAGTGACTTGCAGGGATATTCTCCGAAGACAAGCTGTAAGTCAGGATCGTCTCTGCTTGGAATAACCGACGGTTTAAACTCCAAGTTTCAACGATTTGTGAATCTACACATGGGTAGACATCGAGATATGTAAAAAGTATACTGTTGGTATTTGTGGGCAGTTTGTGTTTGATAAGTTTGTGCTTGTTGTGCCAGAGGTACACCAACTTTGGACAGTTACATTTGTAACCAGCTGAATGTAGCACTAGTCATCTCTTGTCTGAAATATGGGGTGTGTAAGGTGATTGGCAGTGTAATGATTTATGCACTGATATTTCGCACAATAAAATATTTCACTATCTTGTTTATCTTTTTTAGGTTTTCTTAATAACTTTTCATGATATTTCGTTCCACGCCAATGTGGCCTAGCTTTAGCGAAAGTAAAAAAAGGGGTATGCACGTATATATTGTATAAAGGTACGTTGTGACCTAAGGCTTGTTTAAAGAGTAGTCAGCAGCTGCATAAGAAAAGTTTGACCTGAAGCTTAATTTAGGAGTCATCAGCCTCTCCAGAAGAAGAAAGGGCCTTGTGAATCAATGTTTAAAGCAATGGTTACGGAAAGTGTTTGATGGTGATGAATATTTACAAGTTTCTCTAAGTTGTTTTAGTTGTCAGTCTTTAAATAAATGAGATGAATATATTATATAGTTTGGTTAATACAATCTTCTAGGTCAATCAATTATCGTGGAGGAATAGAATATTATTTATGAAAAAGAAATTTTGACGTGTTAGGTAACAATAAATTTTGGAAAAAACAATTATGCAATTATAAGAAATTACAAATTCAATAGAAAATATGACGCCAAATTAATTAGAATTTTACAAATAATTTGATGGAATGGGATTGTGTAATAATGTGGTGTGTAATGATTGGGAAGTAGAAGTGACTTGCAGGATATTCTCCCAAGACAAGCTGCAAGTCAGGATCGTCTCTGCTTGGAATAACCGAGGGTTTAAACTCCAAATTTCAACGATTTGTGAATCTACACATGGGTAGACATCGAGATATATAAAAAGTATACTGTTGGTATTTGTGGGCAGTTTGGTGTTTGATAAGTATGTGCTTGTTGAGCCAGCGGTATACCAACTTTGAACAGTTACTTTTGTAACCAGCTGTGAAATATGGGATGTGTAAGGTGATTTGCAGTGTAATGGTTTATGCAGTGATATTTAAAATGTTTCACTACCTTGTTTTTCTTTTTCAGGTTTTCTTGATATCTTTTCTTGATATTTCGTTCAACGCCAATGTGGCCAAAACTTAGCGAAAGTAAAAAAGGGCCTATGCACGTATATATTGTATCCAATGCTTTAAAAACACTTAAATTACTTGAAGTTCAGTTTTACATGATGATTAATAAGCAGGTCCTCTTCGCTTCGAGAATTTTGATGCGAGTGATGACGGAACATGAAAATGAATTCGAGAACGATTCCACATTTCAAAACCAGTAAAGAGGGTGATAAAAAGTTGGTATGACGATAATGAAGGTCAGTATATTCACAGAAATACGTAATATAAGTAGGTAGGTAACACATATTTGTACATTTTAATTTATTATCTAAATTATTATTATAAACGTAGGAAACGTGCCGGACCATCTGGTTGGAAATCTGCAAATAGCCCGATGTGTGTGATGATACACTTAGTGGTGAAGGTCGAACGCGGCCTTTGAACGAGCGAACGAACTACCAAATTTAAATTAGAAATACGAGAGTGGTCTCATAACTATGTCACTTCAAGCTTAAATAAAATTTTGTTTTGAAATTTATTTTTATTTCTTAATTTCAAGCTTCTTACTAAGTAACTGACGTTTAAAATTAGCGTGAAAATGAAAAATAAATAGAAAAAAAAGTTACAAGAGTTTCGTATAGTATGAAGGTCGAGAAAACGGAATTTTTTAGAGTATTTCGTTCATTCAGCACCCGTCGTATTCACCAGATTTGGACCCCTCTGACTTTTTTATTTGATTTTTACCGATTTGTATCAATTGAGGAAGTGATAGCTGAAACAGAGGCCTATTTTTCAGAATTGAAATATTGCTGGTCAAGGTGTACACAGCTAAAAGGGATTACGTAGAAAAATACACCACAATTAAAAAAAAAAATTCTTCTCAGTCACCGACTTACCAAACGGCCCTCGTGCATTAAGTCCTTCAATTTATTCTATGATATCAACTCTAAGCCGAATGCCTTCATAAGTAGTAGTACAATAAAATGAGACTATCCTCGAAACATTTCCAATGATGTGTAACACAATATGGGACGTATCTCCTATAATCGTATAAGTACCTGACAAGCATCCTTGCCTCCCTCGTAGCCACCAGCGCAGAGTGTCTCGTTGAAAACAGAATCGACGAAGGAGTTCACGCATTTCTCGTGATCCCATACCGGAACCCCCACCTCCATCAGCACGTTGCTGTGCGGACCACCGTACATTTTCGTACCCCACCCTGAAAGAAGAGGTTAAAGTTGGCTCTTCGAAGAAAATACCATTACAAGCTTTGTTTTTGTATTTCGATAATCATAACGTAAATTATTGCTTTTCGGCAGAAATAAGTAAAGTAGCAGCACTTCCCTAAACGAATTCTTTCATAAGGAGCTCTAACACTACTAAATTATTATAGAAACTGGGGATTGTAACCAAATACTCCCAAACATTTCCTACAAATTGTAAGGAATGATAAATTACCAATAACTACAGCAGTTTCGTTGGTGAGCGACATTCCTGGCGGCGGCAGGCAGATCGGCCAGACATAAGTGTTGAATACGGCTGGACGGTGCAGTTTCAAGATGGCGATATCATGGTGATAGTTGGGAACTTCGTAATACTCGTGTTGTCTCTTTTCGATCACTTTGAAGCTGTAGCTACGAGAGTCGTTAGACCGCACCAAGTCATAATCCCCAAGAGTGACGAATAGCTCATCCGCTTTCCACCTGTTAACAAAAATACTGTGTCTGAAAGTCTGTATTGTCGATGTCATGCTAACAACCTGAAAAGTATGGAAAAGTAAATCATACGAAAGACGAGAAAGGTGTAGAATCATCAAGTATATAACCAGAAATAGAGACGAAATAAAGGCCATTCATCCCTGGCAAATGGAATATCACTTTATTAAATATAACCTCTCGTTTGCACTGAAATCACAAATTAGAATATTAGCTGGAATAGTACAGCGCCAACAACTGACCTGTATGTATATTCCAAAAATACTTTCTATTTGTAGTAATAATATTAATAAAGATAATATCTCTAACTTTGGGGGGTTTGTTCCATTCGGTGGTGTGGGAAAAACAGCAACACATGTAATTACAAAACAAACGGAATCACACTTCATCGATAAATAAAAATAATTTTTCAATTTTCATCCTATATAGCAAAGCTCAAGTTAAACTAGTCGATTTGAAATGAAATAATTGACCCTCGTCAATTGCTTCGAACTCGGGCTGGCCAATCGGAGCGCAGTTGTCACTATAATGATTTAGCAGAATAGTTTTTAAACAAATTAAATGACATTTCGTCTCTATTTCTGGTCATAAACTCTATGTCTAGACTACTCTGAGTAGGTTTACCTGACAAATATCCCCGATGCAAACCAATCAAATTTGAGAGCGACTTAGATAGGAACCGAAAATACAACACAATTTTCCTACAGCAACATTTGTTACCTGTGTATTGGACATTATGCAGTGGTTAGGCAGCGCCGCGCGAGCCTAACTTATGTAGCCCAGGTGCAATGTGACCTGGCAGTAGTTTATTTAGTCCGGTCTTCGAAAAACAAGGCACAAAAGACAGAACGCACACGAGTAAGTGTACAAACCACACCCCTAGTTTTCTTACTTTCTTTTACGTTGTGAAAATTTTAACGCTAAAATATTTTAATTATACAAAAAACGCATCATGTTACACATAATACACATATTTTCATTAACCGACAATCCTTACGATGAAAAATATTCATAAGATATAGGATATTTTGTATTTTGACTGTTTATAACATTTATTGCAATTATCAGCCAAAATGGAATTTATTTGTGATAATTTTAGAGTGTGTAGAAGATAGCTAAAGCAATCAGTGGTGTAAAAATCACGAACAACCTAATACGGCAGGTTATTGAAGTAAACAAGCAAAAACGGGACAAAATTTAAATCAAATAACTTCGTAGTGAAGCTTTGTCGTTGCGGATTATTTTACAATAGGACTAAGTCGGTTGGCTAATCATTTTCAAAAATCATAAAGTATGATTTTTTTTTTATTATACAGACAAATTACTCAATTTTCAAAAAAAATGTTTGCCCTAAAAATATATACGTCACACCAGTGTCCTTCCTACTCTGGTATTTGTATTCGTTCTAACTAGTAATCTGGAAGAAAAAGTGCATGTCACAAAATTGCTGTTTATAAAAAACTGTGATATGGTTAAAATGTATTAAACTAATACCTTCTAGTGCAATGCGCAGCAGTAAGCACATGCCGATCAGTGATAAGCACTCCTCCGCAGTACTGCGAGAAGCCTTCTGGAGTAACAGAAGCCATCCATGGCCAGTCCCGTATATTCGCCGGCCGCGCGCCAACCAGTCTCCCCGTTGCGCGGGTGCTTACTCCGCATCCTGGGAATTAATTTATGTTCACAATTAATCTTCATGGCATTATTTCACTGCCTTATCGAGCAAGCAACTCTTCAAGTGTGACAGCTATGATTCCGGGTACACCCATCGCATATGAAACCAAATACTGTCATAGCTCAAAAATGTCGGAATTTTGTAAACACGATTTATTTGCCTAAAAGTGTATTAAGTTATTAAAAGGAATAATTCAATTTACGTCACTTTAAACATTTATACTGTTCAGCGTACCTCTATTTTCAGCGCGTTCGATCCTAATCAGAGCTTCGTTGTTCTCTTCTTGCGGTGCAGTGGCTGGCAACTCCCCTGCCAGTGCTTCTGGCGCGAAGGAATTCTCTTGGATCGGGCAGCAAGCACCGATTGACCTGGAATAGAGTATGCGTTCAATATAGTTTAATAAACGGAAGAAAAAAACAATGGAAGGGAATTAAGCCTCGATTACTATCAGAATCGCAGTCACCAATACCCGTACTCTCATAATATTATATACTGTGAAATCTTGATAATTATTGGTATTGGTAGTGACGCGTAGTTCCTGATTTGAAAATATATAACAAATTCTGGATACTTTACCCAGATCCCATAATTATGGTTGAAAGTTCCATACCTTTTATAGCAAGTTACGATGTTTTGATTTTATATTGAATAACCTAACCTACGGTTAAAAAACCGACCTCAAAAGTCATTCATCCCCTACTTTGGCATCCTTAGAGGTGGAATATTTTCTTCAAATTTAAATAGGACCACATCTGAGGTACCCTCTTTCCAACAAAAAAGAATCATCAAAATTGGTTCACAAATGACGGAGTTATCGCGTAACATACATACAAAAAAATAAAAACATACAGATGAATTGAGAACCTCCTCCTTTTTTTTAAATCGGTTAAAAATGTGCTACCATCTAGAAGCACTATCGCTTCTAGATGGTAGCACATTTTTAACCGATTGCAACTATCTGCAAGGTGACGAGTAATTAAGTTAGTATTAACGTTTAAAAAAAAGTCGACCATATTGCAGCTTTATAAGGTTTATTTTCGTTTCTTATGTTATAAGTAACAAATAATCCAAAACGACCAACCGAAAATGAATAATTTATTAAAATTTAATGAAATAAGACTTAACGATGCATGATATGAAACCATCATGCAGGTCTATCATTTTTGCACTCTAAAGTAGCAACAATTTTTTCCAAGAATTTCAAGATATTGCGCGAAACAATTAGCACGACCTAACGGACAAAGCGAAAATGGCGGATTGAGCACAAGTACGCAGAAGTTCGCGCATTGCTGGAACACGTCACATGTTAATTAAGCAGTTGTACTGTATTTATTGTTCTGTGGCTTAACCTGAGAGAAATGCATGCCACGCTGAACACAATTTCTGTCTTAGCGAATAAGCGCGAGTGTTTAAAGTAAGAATACTTAAAACATCCTAACTCCATAGCACGCTGGTGACCTCCACAAGAGCATACAAGAGTAGTCATACACCTAGTAGGCGATGTAAACTGCTGTATGTCTTAAACTTTTACCTCATGTACCTTTTTATATTCTACGACCCTGACACAATTTTCGCCCCATTAACACTCATTAATGCATACACGCTAGACGTTTAAGGGTTCTTTATACGTGCTGTCTGTTATGTATATTTATTTTATTTATGAGTGTTTTTCTTCTATCATTGTTTAATCATATATCTTCCCTGACCAGGAGATTAAGCTCCACTGCATACGCAGTCCGCAGAATACGTGAGCTTACCGATGTTAGTACTGCTAGACTAGTTTACTTTAGTTACTTCCATAGTATAATGTCCTACGGGATTCTCATGTGGGGTAAAGCGGCAGATATTCAAACCATATTTGTATTGCAAAAGCGAGCGATTCGTTCTGTGTACCGTCTAGGTTCTCGGGTTTCTCTCAGAGAAAAGTTTAAGGAGACTGGTATCATGACTGTGGCATTAAAGTACATTTACTCGAATATTTTATATGCCCGTAAAAATATACATAATTTCAACAAGAAAGAAGATATCCATAATATTAACCTTACAGCTAAATCCAAACTAATGGTACCACGACTTCGTTTAACCAAGGTAAACGATTCTTTTATGGGGAACTGTATACATTTTTACAATAAGATTTCGGAGCATATATTATGATTATCATTTCCTAAGTTTAAAAACTACATTAAAAGTACTTTGATAGAAAAGTCATACTACAAAATTGAAGACTACGTATTAGATAAAGACGTACGGAAAGACGACACGGCTCCAGAATCCACACAAATTTTTATATTCAAAGTGAATTCCATAGCTTTTAAGTTTATTTGAAAAGAGCAATCCCTAGAGTTTCTTGCTCGTTCTTCTCGGGGAAGTCAACGTAGTGAACGAGCAGTAGCTTAAATGTGACGTTGACTTTGACTTAATATTGTAGTGTTTGTAGTAAGACAATAAGGTCCGGCGCCCATTGGCGAGATAGTATGGCAAGGGATTCTTCGGCATTCCTACATGCAAACAATAGATAACCCCCTTGATGCAAGCGCACGCTGGCGGATTGACATCGCGCAATGGAAAGAAAAAAGCACCAGTAGTTCTGTCAACAGAACTGTACAACAGGACTAGTGGGAATAATCGGTGCTCACACCTAGTATAGTAACGTTAAACGTAAAAGTCTGCCGAAACATCCCGAAGGCTGCCGAGGCATCCGTAGGCTGGCAGCTCGGTGTCCCTACGCTAACCGTGGCTTTGTTTTCGTAGCTACGACCATTATTATTGAAATTTTGACCATAATTTTATAATTTTAAGGTACATTACTATTCGTTATACAAAAAATCCCCTATCTATCTGTCTATTCGTTCTTTAAATTATAAATTAAGTAAATCAATTTAGAACATTGTTATATCATGTTATACTGACTTGTCGCTAAGCACGCAGAGGTAGTTGACGAACTTGACGAAATCGTTGTTGTATACTTGTTGCGAACAGTAGCGTAGATGTCTGCAGGTCCCTTGCCGCCCATCCGGGGTCGAACATTTCATCTGCGCCTGCGATACACGAGTTCTATTCCGTCAAAATGAAAATTTGGATCTTGTCTTGCAATACATTTTTGAAGCAGTTCAAATTCAATTCTGAAGTGCTTTTGGTCGCTGCTCAAGAACTGGCTGTTTAAAGCTCGCCGTGTTCGTAAGGTTCGTACAATAATTTATACACAGACTTACAAGTTCCGCAGTAAGTCATTTGAAATAATTATGATGTTGAAATTACTATGCTTTTGAAGAAGATGGTTGCATTGGGTTTAGCGTTAAAGAAATTACGTCATCGCTTTTTAGACATTACATCAGCTACTAGTTTATTAACCCGTTCATTGACAATAACGGCGTTTACCGTAAAATTAAATATCTCAAAATGATAGTACGGAACACTCCTTTTCGTTATTTGCGTTTGAAAAACCAACTATGGGCTTTACACTGTGATTTCCAAATGCTGTTTGTGTAGTTGCCGCCTACTGCTTCTCCATAGAGAAGTAACAATAACGTACTAACAAAATCCAATGATTTACATTGAAAATTTTATATTGAATCAATATAAACACCACGGCAAGGAAAGTAATTACATTTTTGTGTGCAGTACTATTTCAGCAATGTGCATGAACGGGTTAAATTTGGTTACCAAGTTTTATTTTATTTTTAAACGGGTTTTATTTGGTTACTATGGTTCCACCCCATGATTATTGCAACATAAATAGACGCCATCTAACCCATTTAGACGCGGCTCTCCAGTTCTCAGGATGAACCTTTGGTTGTTTATTATGGCTTGACGTGTAATGTTGTTGGCGACTTAGGCATTCGCAACTGAAAACCATATATCGCCTGTATTAATTTTATTATGTAAATGATGCTTAAAATATCATTTAAAGGTGCTTCTTAGTAAGAAAAAAAGTGAGATAAAAACGACGCCGATGTTTTGTAAAAGAAACCTTTCATTCAATGCTTACGTCGTCATTACTGCTTTGCCTTTTCATCCTATTGCCATCCACGTGTGCGTCTATTAGCGACGTGTTCCATGATAAGTCTCTGTACTCCGCTGTAATTGCACAATAACCGAATTTAATGCGATTAAGATTGCCTGAAGTAACGCTTTGTCGACGATAAGTTACATATCATTATATGTAGTAAAGTCGTAAAGAAGCTGAGTCGTTACTTTTAATATTTTAAAATAAAAATCAGTTATGCATACTGAATACACACTACTAAACCTAAAACATCAGATTTCAGAATTTGTCAGTGTGTTTATGCACGCTATTCTGCACAGTGGCTGATTGAATTTGAATTAGTTTGGATAACAAATAAAAAAGATATATCAATTCAGAACATCTCGAGAGCTCTCAACGACTCACGTGCACAAGTCGGAAAGAAAAACAGATCAAACGATTGGATATACGTGAAAATATTATGCTAAAAAAATATTACTCATCAGTAGATCTATAAAAACAGACAGATCAATAAAGCGACACGATACAGCTTTATATTTAAGCAATTATAACGGTATTATGGATAAAAAAAAATTGTAAAAATATATTATCTTTAAATGTAGGTACTTATTAGGTATTTCTTAAAATTATTTAATAAAACTTAAATTATTTCGGTACAAATTAATGATGGTGGTTGTACGTTTACATACGGAAGCATTACGGTAAGGAATATGTAGGTGTTATAGCCAACCAACAGAGTTTCCTTCCGCGGGCACGGCTAGTATGCAACAGAAATACAATAAATATGCGATTATACGTCTTTCGCTATTTGCAGAAATAAAATGTACTTTTTAACAAAATTAAGGAATTAAATAGCTATATGCTGGCATCTAAGTTACGTTATAAGAGTGGTAATACAGCCACGATTGTAAATCGAAACCAGAGAAAAACGCACAACAATATTTGTACTTGGAACGCAAGGGCTTAGATACTTCTTGTATTAAGCCACAGAAGTATTAGTTATAGAAAGTGATAGAAAAGACTCACATCTGTCCACTCTGATTGCAACAACGACTCCAACAAGAAGTAAAATAAGCCAAGCGGCTGAAGCCATCTCTTTATCGTAACTGATGTTACATTGGTATTCTGGGGCCGCAACTGGACACGCCGGATGTCGATAAATAATGAACACACATAATCCACAGGATGTGAAGGCTGATATCAGTTTGTGGACAAAATCCAGCCACAAAACGTACTTATATGATATAAAAGTTTTCAAAAGTTTTACATCATATAAGTACGTTTTTATCGTACACATTTATTCTGTACGATTTCTATATGAAACTAGTTGATTGCCACGCGTCCATCTGAGTAAAATTTAGTAGACTTCACTTTTGTATACCGAATAGGACACAATTCAACTACATCGTTAAATCAACACGCCGCTACATCTTTTTGAAATTTTGTAAAGTTCCTGGAATAAGATTTTTATAGAATAACTTTAGCGCCAGGCTTCTTTCTAGCTTTAACTAAAAATAAAAACGTTTTACAACCGTACCTTGTGGAAAGTTCATACTAAATGCAAACTCTGATGACATCCGCCCTCTGGTCTTTATCACTGAAGTACGTTTCAAAAAAGGTCGAGGTCACGACCCAGTACACCATAATAATGACTAAGTTTCCTGATTTTAGTATGCGTTAGTGTCATGGTGTTCACAATCAAATGTCTTGGAAAATTACGGATACACTTATTGCCTCATGCAAATCTTCTGGATCAAATATATGTTTCATCAACTCAAAGCCAGCATCAGTTTTTGAGCGACCCTAAGCGAAATCAGATTTTTCACGAGGCTTATTACTGACGGGTTACGCCGTGTATCGTTCCTAAGACCCCTCGACCATAAGATTTACGTCTTCCTGTGCGCGGGTATAATACGACTTCGGGTGAAACGCCTCGGATTTTCGAATAACTCTATCTAACTGACATTGGCAACGAGCGCCATATTTTTATGTACTATCAAAGAGAATTTAAGCACTAGACAAAACTGATACTGGCAAGTTTATTTTTTTTCCATCCTCGAAGTACTGGCCTAAGTATAAAACGCCTCGACGCTTTGCTTGATACTGGCTAATTTATTTTATTTCCATCCTCTTAGCTCGCTGCTGAAGGGGCTACGAAGTCATGTAAAGTACTCTACGACAAAGTCTCTGTCAATACGTTCTTGCTGTTATGTTATTTCGACCAAATCCACCGGATCTATTCTCACGCTTGTAGCCTTCTAATTATATGACGCTTGTAGAAGCGTTGCAGTGGTGCGACTGAGGCGTGGCAGTGGCGTGTCTGTAACGTTTCAGTAACTTCCAATTCACAAATTGTGATTGCGAAAACGACTGTGGCGTTGAAAATGCGCTTATATATTATTAAATGTTGTATGAAAGTTAGTAGTGGCGCGATGCAGCGCCACATTGACGCTACTCCAGAGCTTCTATAAGCGTTTAATTTGAAGGCGCCCTAAGGCTGGTTACTGACCACTGCAGATTTATCTGCGGACCGTCGACGCGGAGCAGCGGAGCGGAGTAACGCGTGCGGAGTTAGAACATCATTTTAATTGGTTAGACCGTGGTTTTACAGTGACTCGGATTGATCCGTATGGAACACCCTCCGCGTGAACTCCGCACAAGCCACCCGTGCGTTCATTGTAATACAATAATTGATTTATTATTCATTGTTTCATGTGGATTAACAGAGGTGTTACATAATAGTATTCCAGCACATGAACCCTGTAAGGGCACACTATAACGATAATAACTTAACTAATTATTAATCTCTTAATCAATTAATTATTACAATTATGAATTGTAGGCGACTGACCTAACTAAATTACTTCCTGACTAAATTAAATACTCGATTCAGAGCACTGCGGATTCTACGCGTCAGGCGCGCTCCCTGCCGGCGCACTGTCCGTACGGACCGTACACACAGCTGTGAATCCAGCCTATGATCTTAAACTATATAAAAGCGATATGACGAAATATATTTGTGGCATGTAACTGTGATGTTGTTAGGAAAAGTCTCTGTGGTCCATGAGTCAGTCGTGATGACAAGTTCATGAACTGGGTGGAGTGAAGAATGAAACTGAAATGCACCGCCGATTCGAAAATCAAATCTGTCCAGCTGACCGATTTGATCGTGTGTAGCCGATACCTACTAGCTAAAAATCCTGAAGTTTGAAAGTAAGAAAAGAAAAAACAGATATGAAAATTCGAATTTCACATTTTTGAAAATAGAAGTAGAATTTGTATCATTCTGAATAATTTTCATTTACTTTCAGTTACCAAAAATCTCTTGTGTTGTAAACATTTAAAACATTACAAAAAAACTTTAAAATATTTTTTATAAAACCGGATTTATTTCCACTTATTCTTTTTATTTTTGAATTTTGGAATTTCGGACTTCTCGCTAAGCAAGATGTGTGGAGGCTGCGGAGGCTGCGGTGGCTGCGGTGGATGCTGTGGGTGCTGTTGCGGTGGAGGCTGTGGCTGCTGCTGTCCCTGTATAACTATACACACGTGCTGTACCAAGATTTGCTAGCAATATCAAGATAATTCGTCACCGCTTCGTGGCAATCTTGCTACGTGGGTATGCGTCTGGGCCAAGTGGCGGTGGACGGGTCGTCTCTTCAGTGTAGTGTTCATTCACAGTGACAGTTTTGTGGAAATAAAGTTATAAATAAGTGAATTATAAATAAACCAGTAATTTTAACTACGTATTTTCGTTGAATAGGCTTACAATATGGGGTAAAACCCCAATTTCTCCCCTGGTATGGACAATGTTTCCCCTGGTATGGACCTCGATTTATTTCTCCGCTACCAGTTACTGGTTGGGATGGATGAATTAATTTGGACGTTATAGGTTTTCGCAGCGGTCGAAACTAAATTTCGTTTGTAGCAGTAGCGCTCCTTGTAGAAGTTTTCTGCCGCTAAGCAGTAAAGTGAACAATTAGTGCGTTCGTTCCGGTTTTGGAGGGTTTAGGGTGTTGGTTAAATAACAGGCACATGGGACTGATGTTTCAGGGTGACTAGTGGGGAGGGTGACTAGTGGGGATAAACGGTCAGGCGCAGTGGCGAGAGTGCTGGTTAAGGCACATTGGGCTCGTAGGGTGGCGAGTGGGAGCGCCTGCGGACCCGTGCTGCACCTGGGGTTCTCCACCTGGGTGAAGCTCGGGGTACCAAGAACTCGTGCTCCACCTGATAATATCCCACTTGCTCGTGGACCACCTGATAATATTCCACTTCTTGCTCGTGGACCACCTGACTGGTATGTCCACCTGGAAGGACTATGGGCAATTATTTATTCCCGTGGTTCACCTAGGGGTTTTTCTTTTCTCGTGAATCACATTAGTAAATTCCGTTATTGCAAAATATTTTGTCTATTAATTGAAAATTTCAATGAATTGAATGTTGGCATGAGTTGGCCGAAGGTGTCAGAATGGCGGGTGTATTGACTATCAGTATGTAACTTATTTCAACAATTTGTTCCTTAATATTACTCGAGCTTGATCTGCTGGTTAGTTTCTGAGAAATAAAGACAAGATGTACACGGCATTTATTTTCTTTGTACCTCTATCATAACGAAGTTATAGCGATGGGAAAAAAAAATCCCAATAGTTCTGCCGACAGAACTACTCAACAGAACAGGTTACGTCTTTTAAGTAGGAAAATTCAGTATTTTTCTGGTCCAAAAACCGGTGTCTTGTTTTATACAGTGTTTTTTTTCTTCTCTTCATACGAAGGCATTTGTACAATAGTCTCTTCATTATCGTTGTTGTTTCCGTAATATTTTGATGTTTTTCAAAAATCTTCTTTATTGGGGTCATTTTAGTACATATTTCTTACAAGTCTTATTTCCTTACAAGCATCAATGACCATGTCTCTCACATTTTGCGAATGATTGCTTCGACAAACATGCAAGCTATTTGGCCTCAATATACCGTTCCTGTCTACATTGAGAGTCAAAGAAGCGTTGCACTCGTTGCGATTCACGCATCTCCACATAGAGCTGCCACTTTTATTGTTATTCCCGAAATTGTATCTATAGCCGTCGTATAACAGGCACGGCTTTCCTTTTTGGTTTTTAATAAAAGTAAGTTGGGTTTTTGCGTTCATTTTATTCACGCGTACGGCAAATGGAAATAATATAAATAATGACTATAATGACAACTGTTTTGAAGTGTCTAATCATTGTCAAGTAATTCCCTTCATTTTTAAAATTTCTAGTGGCCATACAAAGATAACGAAGAAGTTAGTATTCTAGATGACATGAACAGAAAAGAGCACGCAATACACTTTTGTAATGGAATGTACGAAATACCTTTGGTATTTAGTAATTTAGTCATTATTAGATAGAGTCGATATGAATTTCAGGCATTTAGGGGCTCAAGGTATTTTGAGTTTCAGATGATATGTGAAGACGTAATTTTGATATTAAGTCCACGGTCCCCGGATTGGGGTGGGAATATCTGAGATTGAAGCAGGGTGTAAAGCATAGTCTTATAAATCACAGAACCAATGGTAAAAAAATCCCAATAGTTCTGCCGACAGAACTACTCAACAGAACAGGTGGGAATAGAGGATATTTTCTTGTAAATTGTAAATTATTATTTTGTAATATTTTTTTTAGTTTCCGCTATTTATTTGGGAAGTACGCAAAGGTTCCACCATACAGCCTTAACATATCAGTATTTTTCTTTGGAAAAAAAATATTAAGTATTTTTCCTAGTTTTGACGGAAAAGATGACAAGCGTCTGTTCTTAGATAGTTCATTTCATGCAATGGTCGGAAAAAGGAGTTCCATGTATATAGATACATGTCTTAGACTATGGAAACTAAAGGACATGTTACGTTGACATATATAACTTTATATATGTATATAATGCGTTTCGACGTCGAAAACATAAACATGTTATTGTTTAACTATTACGTGCTGTCTTAAGCCAAAAGAGATAGCATTACATGGTCTATGTCAAACACGGGAATCGAAAATACGTAACGTCATCTTAAATGCCAACCGTGTCCACTTCGCAGTACATGAGGTACATGCTTAGAGGCTTAGAATAATAACGCATAGAAACCTAGCCCGCACACGCTAAGTGAGGCAAGTTAGAGGTTTCCAAACGCGTCTCAGGAGCGCGCGGGCTGTTAGTGCTCAAGGTCATATTGCACCGCGAACAGCTCCAAAATTTTTTGCTAAAAATGACGAAATGTGCGGTAAATGGGTGTAAAAATACAAAAGACAAACAAAATAGACACTAACATCGCATTCCACAAGTAAGTAATGCGTTTCAACTCATATTTTTATGTAAATATTCACTAAAACAGAAAAATAATTTCGCGGCAACAAGATACGAAAGTGTTGCAAAGTAACGAATTTTTTTTCTCCCCATTTTGCTATTCTGTATCAAAATAATTATATTACGTAAATTTTAGTGGTGCCTGTAATTTCGATTTATTTGCGCATTTTGAACTAATATTTACTCGAATAAACATTAAATGTTTTCGTTAACTCCTGTAAGTGATTGGGACACTTAATTATTTTATAATACTTTTAACGGCTCTGCGTTCATGCTTTATTGAATAATTATTTATATTAATTTTATTTGAATTGGAGCACATATTGCAACAAATTTACAGTATATATTTGTTTCTACTATAGTGTTGGCACCACCAGTACAACTTTGATAGCTTATTATATGTCTTTCTTTTCGTAACTCAAGCGAAATATTTTATATTAAAATATTTTATTTTCTTAAAAGGGGAGCATTCTTAAGCGATTTTTTAATCTATTTTAACAGTTATTTTCTTTAATGTTTGCTTATGGCATTTTCGGTTTTAGGTTTCGAATATGGCACTTATTTCTAAATCCAAGATGGCGGGCGCGATTTTTCGAATAATGGCAAGTTGGGTATCGTTTTCGAGATGTTTGGGAATGTTCAATACAAATATGGGACTCATTTCTAAATCCAAGATGGCAAACACGACAGTTCAAATAAAAGCAATATTCGTAATGAGCACCCCCAAATACCTCGAAAACGATACCCAACTTGCCATTATTTGAAAACTCGTGCCCGCCATCTTGAATTTACAAATAGTGCCATATTCGCATTGAGCATCCCCAAATACCTCGAAAATGATACCCATATTGCATTTATTTGAAAACTCGTGTCCGCCATCTTGGATTTAGAAATGAGTGCCATATTCGTAATGAGCATCCCCAAATACCTCGAAAAGGATACCCATATAGCATATTTCGAAAAATCGTGTCCGCCATCTTGGATTTACAAATAAGTGCTATATTCGTTTTTCATCGACAAAACCGAGCATATCTGTAGGCACCTGATCGACAATGTCGGGCAAATCTGTAGGCACCTTTAACTTAATGATGAGTTAAGCAAGATACAATTTCCCCACTTTTGAGGGAAATGTTATTCCATGGCATCATTATTTGTATATTTGTGTGCGTGCCGACGAGCGTAGTTACAAGTTGCTTACGCCTACATGAATTTGGTTTTTGCCTCACTTGTGACAGTTCGTTTGATATGAAACTATCATTCTATGCGTTATTATTCTAAGCTTAGAGGATGGAAAAAAATAAAAGAAAGGAGCTGCCCTAACTACAGAATCAACGTGCATATAACCAAAATTTGAAAGTTACAAATGGCGGATTTCGTTAATGTTGTCTCATAATCTATCAATAAGTCATTATCGACATGCAAATGTATGGCTACGCGTGCGGTTCGCAGAGAGCCGTCTAATTGAAGATTGTTTCAAGCGTACATACTAGAACATCGTTACTTTATCTGCATGTTACAATTACAGCTCGCTAATGAGTACCTAGCGAATAGCGAACCGCACGCGTTCCGCTCGCGGCAAGCTCGCGAACCACATATACACTATGATTTTTGGTTACATAACATGCAACGGTTACAGTTACAGCTCGCTAGTGAGCACCCGGCTTTAAACTAATTTCAATGGTGTCATGTAAAATTGTAGTAGATAACTGACCTTTTACCAAAGCAGAGAATAAAAAAGTAACGATAATGGTCACTCTCCGCCCCTCCCTAGCTTTATTTATTATTAACATAATAACATATTGAAATACGTATTCTAGTGAGAATATTTCAATATTTTGGCGAAGACTGATGATGGATAATTGCCATGTTATTTTAATCTAAATTGTATTTTTATTATTATATTTTGTAATGTGTGAAATAATATAAACCAAAACGTAGCGACTAAGTGCCGTACACTTGCGGGGTGTCATAGCAATAAGTACTTTCATTTTAAATAAATATATATAGTGTTAATGTCAATCAAACTGCTAAATCAACCTGCTTATTGAAAAACAGACGCTTACCCTGTTGTATGGCATCAACCCATCATGATATATGAAATAAACTATTTATGAACCATGCGCTTGTCACCTTATACACCAAAACAACGTAAAATACCGACATATGAAGAGGCTGTATGTTGGAACTTTTGTCTGCCAAAATTTAAAATGGCGTAAATTTATTAAAGAGCTTACAAAAATATTTACAATTTTGATTTCACTCTAACTTCGTTATTAATATATATATAATTTTTTAAGAATAAGTACTAAATAGTACAATTTTGGTACATTTTTTTGGTACCAAATATGTCAGGATTCGGTGAGATGATTGAAATCTCAACATATTTTGTCTTATTTCTCAGAAACTAACTCTAAAGTTTTCTTTACTTTAGAGTACTATTAAAGTACAAATTTTTGGAATAATAAGTTTTTATAGTTATTAACTTGTTATTAGATAAATACTAATAATCCGAGGTACACCCGCCAAATTGACAGTCAATACGGCGGGTGTACAAAATTTTTGTGTATAAAAAATTTGTGCCTCCATGACAACGAAGTTATAGCAATATCAAAGGATATTGCTATAACTTCGTGAGAACTGTTATAGCAATATCCTTTAATATTGCTATAACTTCGTTCTCATGCAGGCACAAATTTTTTATAGTACAATTTAGGTACATTTTTTTGATACTAAATTTGTCAGGATACGTCAATTCTTTAAGATATACCCGCAATTCTGACTCTCACAAAGAAATACTCCCTGGCTGCGCCACATACTTTGAAGGTTTAGATATTAAACAAACCAACAGTTTAATAAGAGAAATAAATGTATCAATGGGAAGTAGAGTAATGGTACTTTTTTAAATATATCTACGCATAGTTCAAATTAACTATCAACAAGTAGACTCGCTACAGAGCATACTACTCCCCAGCTGGACCACAAGCTACACCTAATAACTTCTAATGTCATTTATTATAACTACACTTGTTGTATAAAAAGTAGCCTTTAGGCAACGATCGACAAACGGGTCATATTTCGTTCTTCTTCACAATTTTATTGCCTGCCCAAAGCCATCCATGTGGGCATCGATTCGCCGAATGTCGACCTGCGAGGATGGGTGAACATGTGTTCGTGTACATTATCATTTGTTGATGTACATAGTAACGATGTGATGGAGTGAAGAGCTTGTATAAGTATAGACTCCCATTTCACAATCGGGGGCTTGTTATCACGGAGTGCCAGTTGTACGGCTTGACAGAGAGTGCCGTAGAGGCGTTTTATTTGACCGTTCCCATTTGGATTAAGGGGCAGAATGGCTCACTGCTACTCCTTTGTTGTTAAGGAACTCTCTTCGTCCCAAAGACATGAATGACGATCCGTGGTCAGTGCGTATGTAATTCGGCAGGCCGAAGACCGTAAATACATCGGTCAAACATTGAGTAAAAGTTTTTGCACTCATATCAGGGAAAGCGTCAGCAAAAGGAAATCTAGACTATTCATCAATGTTCGTCAATAAATATTTATTATTAGTAGTTGTTGGTACAGGTCCTTTATAATCCATTGACAGTCTTTCAAATGGGTCCGAAGTTTTTATCAGGTTTCCTGTAGGTATATTTTAAGAATCTGGGCTTTGTTTCCGAACAAACTCGACAGCTTGATACACCTTTCTTTACCAATTCAATAGGGTATGGTAAGTTTGTTTGTGTAAGGCGAGTAACGCCCGGATGACACGGAGATCGATGCAACGAGGAGTTTATCTGTTGTGATTGCACCACAAATTTGTCGCGATAGCGCATCAGGCACGGCGTTATCCTTGCCAGGACGTTATCGCGTATCGTAATTATAATTAGATAGTTCTAGTCACCATGTTTGAATTTTATCGTTCTTTATTTTACTCGCGTGGTTTTGCAGTACTGCACGACTAGCGTACCAGATGCGGCGTTCCATACATACGCAGTGTTTCACTGATGTGCGGTGAAGACGCTACAGGACGTTGATTGTCAAACATTCAAAATGGTGGACGCAGATGCGGCCCTATGAAAATTAATTTACATCGGTATGTTGCTCACGTTTCGCTATTTGATTAATTATGTGAACATAAATTTAAAGTTTTAAATTATTCACATTGATTCTCTAAGTAATGTTGTGATTTTTAATTAATTTGTGCATTATAATATTTGATAATTGCGAAATAGTAGACAAAATTTCACACTATCTATCTCGTTTTGCAAGTATTTAATGACGCGTGTTAAAACAACACAAAACATAAAATCATAGATTAATAAGCAACAGTGTGTTCTGACTACACAACAAAGACTATGTATAATAATATGTATGTTATAATCATATTATGATTATAACAGTTACTAAGATTACCATAGGAATTTAAAAATATAAATAAAAAAAGACTAGGCTCAACGATATCTATGTACTTGACTAGGCTGCATAGTCTGAAGATCTGTGCCTTTCCGCAAGAAAAAGTACATAATATAGCATCAATAATTTCAACAACTTGATTGTATTTTTTTTTTCCTTTATTGAATTTGTTTTTCTTTTTAGTAATATAATAATTATAAATAGTAAACGGAAGGACACCGGATCAAAGCAAAATGAAACGTATTGTGCAACTAATAGCGATTTTGTCTAAGAGCTTTAAGTTAATTTCAAAAATACAAGATGTTTTATTTTCACATTTGGTCGGCTCGATTCCCAGATGATGCAAGCAACTTATTAAATATCTTTGAATGTAGTATAACTTAATTTTAAAAATAAAATTATGTTTCCATGAAGCAAAACATCCTATCTACAATATTTAAAATAATTTCCCTGCGTGTCCCTTAGCTGATATTCATTGCGGATATTCGAGTCGCAACATTATCTAAACGGCACGCTGGAATAATTTACAAATCTTCCAGAAACAGGCGCTAAGCCGAAAAAGCAGCTCAGCTGTTGTTGTTAACATATGAATGATTAAGCTGGGCAGATTGATTTATTTCGTGAAGACTGGAATATTGAAAAAAATTGTTAATAAATGTCACAAAATCATTGAAATCATATTTTATTACAATACCAAATAAAACGAAAAGCTTTTTCATTTTACATTAAGCTTACATTTTTCGCGTCTTTTTGTTTTTTCGCGAAAAGAACCTGCATCAGCAACAATACTGGTAGGAACATCCGTTCCCGGGTGCCTTTTGCACTCTCACTATTTTTAACCGACTACAAAAAAGGAGAAGATTCTGAATTCGATTGTACGTTTTTTTGTATGTATGTTATGCGATAATTCCGGCATTTGTGTAACAATTTTGATGGTTTTTTGTTTGTTGGGAAGAGGGTACCTCAGTAGTGGTCCCGTTTAAATTTGAAGAAAATATTCCACGTTTAAGTGTGGCAAACTAGGGATGAATGAGGTCGGTTTTTTTAGTACTCTGTACTGAGATTATAGTACTTGTTGTTCGCGGCCCGCATCCAAAGAAATCCGACATTCGACGTTTAGGGCGCGTACTACATACGTAGTGCGTTTGCAATGTGCATTCGCAGGATGGTTGGATACTGATAGGGCTAATTATGCTAAGTTTCCATGTCCTAAAATAAAATATCTTAATTATAATACCTACTTTAAGTCTCGATGTCCTAAAATAGATATTTAATTATTTACAATACTTTAACAAGGTTATGGCAGAATAACAGAGGACGTGTTTTCGCCGCGACCGCTGAGTCATAAACCTACTTATTCATTAACTCTACGGGAACATTGTATTGAAATATAGTAAATAATTAACAAAGAAGGGGGCTACATATCATATTATCATTGAAATCATATTGAAATAAAACACGCCACACCGATTTTATGCCCGGTCAAATTAACTGTTCGTACGGCGGTGTCTCTAGACGGCTGCTCCAGAGCAAAACTTTCTAAATTTTTTAGAAAATATTTTTATAAAATTGTCTCGTACTAAGGTACGAGACAATTTTTTGAAAATAATTTTTTGGCAGCATACCATTCCCATAGTATGTACCTATATGCGGCGACAGTCGCTTCAAAATTCTATTATTTATTTTAATATTAATTATTAATTAACTTCGAAACCAAAAGCCTCAAATATCTTGTAAGTTACTTTAACCTTTTTCCATTTTAACTTTAACATTTTTAACCGATTTCTAACGTTATCAGAAAAATGACCAGGGGGAAGTCACCAGGTCACGATGGGCTCAGCATTGAACATCTGCAACATGCCGGAGTCCACCTTCCCAGGGTTCTGTCAATGCTGTTCACGTTTTGCATTCGACACAAATATCTGCCTCCCGATCTTATGAGGACAGTTGTTGTACCAATCATAAAGAATAAGACCGGTGATGCTTCGGACAAGAGTAATTACAGGCCAATATCTCTAGCTTCCACAATGGCTAAAGTGCTGGACAGTGTACTTAACAGTTATTTAAGTCATAATTATTAATACAAAGATCGAACACTCAGAAAAAATTCCTTCGAT
>NW_020656077.1:3535486-3551221 GCF_003589595.1 Hyposmocoma kahamanoa
TCGGATTCGAACCGACGTCTTCTTGCATACCGTGCCAGACGCTATACACAGTTATTTAAGTCAACACGTGAAGCTGCATGACGCTCAGTTCGGCTTTCGTCCTGGGCTGTCTACGGAGACAGCTATACTGTGCCTTAAGCACACTGTCCGGTATTATACCGATAGGAAGACGCCTGTGTTTGCATGCTTTCTTGATATGTCGAAAGCTTTTGATATGATATCATATAATGTACTCTGGAATAAAATGTACAACTCGAGTATACCTAAAGAATTAACTGACTTGTTTCGATACTGGTATGATTGTCAAATAAATTCTGTTAGATGGGCAGGGACATCCTCAGACGATTATAAAATGGAATGTGGCTTAAGACAGGGTGGGCTGACCTCACCAACCTTATTTAATTTTTATGTAAATGGATTGATTGAGGAGCTCGGAAGCACTGGTGTTGGTTGCTCAATTGGAGGTTGTTTTGTAAATAACATAAGTTATGCGGACGACATGGTGCTTTTGAGCCCCTCAATCAGTGGGCTCAAAGTCCTATTAAATGTGTGTGAGAGATATGCAGTGGCCCATGGGCTCAGATATAATGATAAAAAGAGTGTGCTGTTGGTTTTCAAATCAGGTACCAAAACATATTCAACTCCACCAGTCACTCTTAACGGTATTGAAATCCAAAAAGTGAACAGTTTCAACTATCTGGGCCACTGGGTCACTGAAAATGGAACTGATGACGTTGATCTGGAGAGGGAACGCAGGGCTCTGTCGGTAAGGTGTAATATGCTGGCCCGCAGGTTTGTACAATGCTCACAAGAGGTAAAAGTCACCCTCTTCAAAACTTACTGCCAGACCTTATACACGTGCAACCTGTGGAGCAATTTTACTAAAAAAGCCTACAGTGCCTTGCGTATCCAGTTCAACAATGCCCTCAGGGGACTGCTGGGGCTGCCCCGATATTGTAGCGCGTCGGGGATGTTTGCCGCAACTAGAATTGATAGCTTTGAAGCTGTCATTCGAAAGCGAGCAGCATCCCTGATGGTCAGAGTGCGGAGCAGCACCAACAGTCTTCTGATGGTGATTGCGGAGAGGATGGACAGTCCAATATTAAAACATTGGATGTCCATTCACATCTAAGAGAATGAAAATTTTAAGTTTTGCTAACATAGTGTCTAAGTATTTACTAACAATATATGGACTTGTAATTATTGTAAGTCTGATAATAAATTATTTCATTCATTCATTCATTTAACCAAATAAAAAGTTAGATTTGAGACTTGCGAGATTTTAAAGTAGTTAAAGCGCCTTACTATGATAGGTACTTGAATTGGCGTTGAATGGGTTATAAACCATAGTGATACTGAAAATCTAATTCGTTTTATTAATTTAATTAGTCAAACAAATTAAAATTGCATTCCAAATTTTCTTACGCCATAACTAAACCAAATACCAAGCAAATGCTCATACTGTGTTTTGATTCTGGCTGCTACAATTACTTATGTACACAATATTAAAAGTTAGGAAGAGATACATAAGCTGTGATAAATTTTATGAGGTCAGTATATTTTATCGATTGGTACCCAACCAATACTATAACTTGTTTTACATTAATAGGAAAGTTGTTTAAGAGCGCTCAAGATAATTTGTGTTTTTCTCTCCTGTAAAATTTTGTCGAAAGCACTTACAAGATTTTGTTGTGGAACAGTCGAAATCGTCGATGGTGGGGCGGGCCGCGCCCTCCATGGGCGGCACACCAGTCGATATGAGTTTGAAGCAAAGCTTACTATCACCTACACGTGTAACAAGCTCGTTGGTCTCGGGGTATGATTCTCGCTTAGGGTGCGAGAGGACCCGGGTTCAAATCCCGGATGAGCCCTAATTCGTCATTGGCAGACTTTTGGTTTTCCAAAAGTATTTATTAGACAAAGAACATTTTTTTATGAAGAAATTAGAAGAAAAAACTAAAAAGAAATTTTGCGTCGCATAAATAATGTCAATAATTAATCCCTATGTTGCGTTTTATAAATACGGTTGTATGTAGGTACATAATATAAAAAAGAGTTAATCGTACGCTGTCATCCGTTGTTCTGGTGAATTAATTTTCATCTT
This sequence comes from Hyposmocoma kahamanoa, assembly GCF_003589595.1. Classification (NCBI taxonomy): domain Eukaryota; kingdom Metazoa; phylum Arthropoda; class Insecta; order Lepidoptera; family Cosmopterigidae; genus Hyposmocoma; species Hyposmocoma kahamanoa. The sequence goes on from NW_020656077.1 coordinate 3,537,591, forward strand.
GAGGATATTGTATTGACGATAAGTAAATGATTTCTAAAGGAATGATGAAAAGAATGTTCTACCAAAACTGGCAAATCGGGATTTTAATAGTTGTCAAGGTGATTAACGTTTTTATTTTCGTTTGGATTGTTTTAAAGCTACACCTGGTAGGTTAATGTACACCACTATGTTCGTAACATTTTCTTCCCATGCCATGCAGTATATTGGACGTGATATACGAGAGGCGTTCAATGAGATGTATTATCGGTATCGAGGCAGTTTAGTAATAACAAAGATAGTCAAGTTATCTCATTAGCTAAAGAAACTGGATTAGGATATAAATGCAATCTTTCATTCAATTATCATGATTGGCATTCTAGATGTCCTAGGTGAAAGACCGACAGAATGACTGACGCGATAATGTTCAGAAAAATAGAGCTTCCCACTGTGATAAAATACCTTACAAAACAAGGAAAAATTAAAAATTTCATCCTGGAAGAGATGGTGACTGTTTACCAGGGTTTTGCTCCTTCGTAATGCATTATTCAATAGTGGTCAAGTGAGTTTAAACGGGGTAGACAAATCATTCAATATGACCTTAGATCCGGCAGGCTGGTTAGTGCCTCTACTGAAGAAAACGTGGAAATTGTTGAGAATCTTGTACTTGAAGATGCCCGTATAAGAGTTAAAATATCAGCAGGATTTATTATGTTATCGTGGGTAACATTTATAACACTATCCTCCATGACCATTTAGACTTGTCAAAGGTCAGCGCAAGATGGGCGCCATGAATGTTCACCGCGCTTCACCGGATTGTTACCGACGTGGTGCATAGTTTGTGTGCGTTATTGTTGTTATTACGTTCCATCGAGTATATAACCAAAAACAGAGACGAAATAAGAGCCATAAATTCCTGGAAACGCATCTGTGATACATCAATTGTAAATGTCAACTCTCGTTTGCCCTGAAATAGTACAGCACCAGCGCCACCAACTGACCTGTGTGTATATTCCACCGTATATTCCAAAAAATATTCTGTATTTATTGTAATAAAGATAATATGTGTAACAATGGCGTGCTGTTCTATTCGGTGGTGTGGGAAAAACAGCAAAACATCTAATTACAAAACAAACGGAATCACTTTTATCAATCTCAGTCTCCTTCGCATGCTCAGGTTTCAATACTAGCGCTCGCGTCAAACAATAACTTTGCAGCCGTGCGTAACAAATAACTCTATTGTTACTAGTTTTTTAAGAATACCATCACTTGAAATTCCACAAGTGATTTTCATTCGGCCCCGTAGTATTGCGATTATGCTCTGGGAGGTACTGCTTACGATATCGAGTACTATGTGTATTTTTTATCATGATACATGCCTCAAGTGACTCGACCCTTATTTTCGATCGAAATGCAATACATTTTGAAATCTTTGAATGCTGTCTTACTTTTATAAATAAAATAATGTCTGTGTTTTGCTTCATGGAGACATTACGTATACTCATAGATATAAGCCGTTATAAGCATGTTATGTTTTACGTGTTCGGTCAAGAAATAGGGAATGATTGATTGACATTATTCGTGTGTCGCAAATTATCTTCTTGAAAGTGTGCACATTGCATACGCAAAACGCTACCGCTTATGCAAGTGAGGTCACACCAACATCATACGACCAATGACGTCTTACCGCTTCGCCACCTTATCGCTTCAAAACCGGGCACTGTGCGCCGAGCACCGAGCGCTCTGCTTGCTTCTCGCTTTGGACACTTATTTTTACGCTGTTCTTGTAATTTTTAATTTCTTTATGTAAAGTTCCTTTTCATTCTTTTCAATAACATTATTCATTAGCTTCGTATCTTTCTTCCTTCCTTTCGCTTTCTTGTCATAGATTCAAGTATACGTATTTCGGGTTCGAGTCCCGAATCGACAGATAGGAGTAACGAACACACTTCTACAAAAGGTAGGGAAGAATTCATGATTTTTTTTAGTTTGTCCTGACACTTCACTATGTTATTATGAAATAATAATAATCAAGCAAAATATAAAGTTAAATAAATACCTTAAGAAATAAGCAAAAACAAAAATGTACGATACTGAAGATAGGGCTCGTCCGGGATTCGAACCCGGGTCTCACGCACAGAAGACGAGCGTCATAACCTCTAGACCAACAAGCCTGATACGATGAATGGTGAAAGTAAGCTTTTATAGACATTAATTTTGTCGTCCGCTCCAATGGCCCATGAATTTGACTGGCGTAAAATCGATGCGTCGAAATTTTTTCTTCTTTTTAACCGAATTCAATAAAAGGAGAAGGTTCCCAATTCGACTGTACGTTATTTTGTACGTATGTTACGCGGCATTTGTGAATCGATTTAGATAATTCTTTTTTTGTTGGAATGAGCATACCACAGAAGTGATTCCATTTCAATTTGATGGATATATTCCAGTAATAATGGTGGCCGACTAGGGGATCAGTTTCGCGCACTTTCCGGTAACCGATTTGAATAAAACATAGCAAATAGATGTAATTCCACGACTTTTGAAGTTCGTTTTTTTATAGGCAAGTTATAATTATTGTTTTTGAACTGTTCAAGGAAGTAGTTATTTAAGTGGATACTAACGTATTAGTAAACTGTCTAAGAAATAATGCCGATATTTTTAGAGAACCGACATTATTTTTAGATAACCGACATTTATTTTCTTAAACTTAAATGTAAAATTTCTTGGTATAAATTTTAAGGCTTTCGTGATTATTCACTAAATGATTATCACTAGTATCAGGTTTCTTACCACGGTATGACTTCTTTTTATTTTCCCGATATTTCGGAACGGTTCATGGCATTTTATATTTACGCTTATACGCGTAAATAAATATAAAATGTAATGTTTAACGTATTCGGTCAAGAAATAGCGAATGATTAATTGACTTTTTTGAATTTTTCCTGACACTTTATTATGTTATTATAAAATAAAAATGCAATAATAATAATAAAGTGAAGTTAAAATATAAAGTTAAATACATACCTTAAGAAATAAGCAAAAACAAAAATGTACGATACTAAAAACAGGGCTCGTCCGGGATTCGAGACGAGCGTCAAGACTAACAAGCCTGTTACATCGAATAGTGAAAGGAAGCTTTGCTAGACATTGATTTTACCGTACGCTTTCAATTGTACTTTAGCAGTACATATGTACTGTTACTAAAAATAATCAACGTATAGAAAGTTTGTAGAAAAACAAACGCAAACCTCGGCAGACTGACGCAGATGTGTTGGTCATAAATCAGTGGTGGCACCACAAGATGATTTTCCTGCGATCCACAAGGCGGCGCAGCGAGGGAAGGCTGCAATACTAAGCCTCAAAATTATAACGTGTAAAGGATCGGAATAAAATATTGTAATTAAAACTAAATACATCGCTTCATTGAAGAGTGTCACTCTGTCCTGAAGATTGCAAGACATGTTTACACTTTAAATTGTACTGTATCAATATGTTGTTAAAGATAGATTAAATAAACCTTTTGCTTCTATTTATGTTTTCTACGCCATCTGGGCGGCGAGAGGTGAACCTCTGCAGTAAACAGTGGTGGTACCACAAGATAACTTTCCTACGATACGCGTGGCGGCAGAGCGATTGGCGACTCGTTCAAAAACTTGTACTTTAGCAGTATTTATGTACTGTTTGTACAATCAATATATACAATGTTTGTAAAGAAACAAACGCCCTTAATTTAAATATAGTTGTGAAGAGGTACGTAACTCATTTTTATTTGTAAGGAAATATTGTATTGAAACATAGAAATTACCTAACAAAGAACCTACAAAAAAAGAAACAAATTTTCGCTACATCGACTTTAAGAGGTTATGACACTCGCACACTGTGTGAGGGGTCCTGGGTTCGCACCTCTACTGTCGCCATTTTTTTGTATTCTAATAGGCATTCATTTGACTTTATCCGGTTATTGTTATTTAATTTTTATTTTATGAATGTAACCACATTCATTCATAAGTACTTTAAGTATGGTACGTGGATCCAACGTGTGGACGTTGAAGGACACCGAAATTTGATTGCGTGTAGATCTTTTTGTGTCTGTACTAATGTGCCACTATAAGAGTCATTCTGTTATGTATAAAAAAATTGTATTTATATTACATAAATCGATATGACAACAGTAGGCCTTTCTTACTTTGCAAAATTAAAAAATATTGAGATTTCTTCTTGGGATTTATAATTTAAAAGTATAAATTTTTGAATATCAACTTTGAGAATGTAAATGAAAAATAATTTTAGCCTCTAAAGTGCTTACGACAATTGTTTGCATTGTGCTCTTCGCAAATAAGATTTTTGCATTTGACGCACATTGGTCTTGTCCTCTTTTAATTTTTGATAGACAAAAGACACAATTATTCCTTTTCTTTGGCTCAAGTACATATTGATCGTGTCAAATTTTGATGACTTGCTTTTATAGGCCTTTGAATCTTTAGCTGAATTTGTAAGATTGGTCTATTTTCTTATCTCCTTCACGATTATGTTGCCGATTTTAAGAGTACCAAAGTATTCTAAAACATTAGGCAGCTGTCGTAATGTCTGATGAAAAGTGCAAATATTTTTCTAATGTTTTTTATAGGAGTGCATGCCTGGTCAAAGTTAATTTGTGTATTATATAACAAATAAATTATATATCACGTTAAGAGAGTACGATTGTCACAGAAATATGTACTGGGCAGACATTGATCAATAGACGCATAATTTCAATCAAATTTGTGTACATACTTACTTAGATAAATAGTGGGTTAGCTAAAATGCCCGTGAGGTGTCTAGCATTAGCTATAGCAAAAAGGGACTTATTTCTTTTAAAATGCTGTATTGTTTGTGGTCATTCTAAAAATATTTAGGCGGGAAAGTTTTAAGTTTACAATTCTTGAAAAACGCCCAGAACTGGTGAATCGTAAAGGTGTTATATTTCCTCATTATAAAGCCAAAACACATTTTCAGAATAACCACCTCGGCAGGCTGACGCAGATGTGTTGGCATGGCATAAAGTTCAAACATTTTATTGAAGAGTGGGGGGATTGCTTGTGGATGGCGCCTCCCATCTTGTATGATCTAAGCCTCAGCCAAACTCATAAATTAGCTTTGCTAGTAAGGGACAAGTTTTCAAATTAGACCAAGATCAAATAACACTTTCTTTATAATTATTAAATTTAGATAGTTTGAAGTATTATTTCATAAAAGTGGACTTTATTTTAAGTATTATATTTTGGTCTAAGCCATCTACTTCATCGTTTTGAAAATGAAAAAGTTACAGCGATTTTTAATTGTTTTTTGCTCAGGTTACAGGACGTACTTTTACTCTTACGACAATTTAGTGTAAGAGTGTTACTATTGACGTCTGTTACAAAATTTACTATTTACACAAATGTTACACATTGTTTTAATCAACCTTTATATTCTTTATGTTTTCAACGCCACCTGATGGCGTTGACAGATGAGACCTTACACAGGAATCAGTGGTGGCACCACAGGATGATTTTCCTGCGATCCGCGAGGCGGCGCAGCGAGGGAAGGTTGCAATACCCAAGAGTGACGTAGTCCGTAGCTTCAACTTAATACCACTACTATCTGTGACAGTCATTAATCACACCGATCTTTGATTCATCATAGAACACAATTGTCTTTCGGTCTTCAAAATTATAACATGTAAAGGATCTCAATAAAATATTGTAACTGCCTCCGTGGCTGAACGGAACCATGCAGGATTGACACGCAGAGGTCCCACGTTCGATTCCCGGGCCGGGAGAAAAATTTTTATAGCGTACATTTATTTATCTCGTGAGTTTGGGTGTAATTTGTGGTTGTCTATGTGTGTGTGTCCATGGCACCCGCGACACAAGGTTTCCATAATGCGGGGCTATGTTGAGTATGTGCGTTAATAAAAACTAAATTCATTGGTTCATTGAAGAGTCTCTGCCCTGAAGATTGCAAGACATGTTCACATTTTAAATTGTACATTATCAAAATGTATGTACTGTTCCTAAAAATTATCAACGTGTAGAATGTAATCAAACGCCTTAATTTAAATCTAGTTATAAAACGGAATGCAATTCATTTGAATTGTACGGAAATATTGCATTGAAATATGACTGAAATAAAAAAAATTAATTAACAAAGAACCTACAAATAAGAAACAAAATTTCACCACATCGATTTTACGCCAGCTAAATTTATGAGTAGCCGCCGGGTCGGACGGCAAAATCAATAGATAAGTGGTAATGACTAATGTAGCAGGCTTCTTGATTTAGAGGTTATGACACTCGCTCACTTTGCGAGACGTCACGGGTTCGAGTCTCGGACGAGCCATTGAACCCGCCACTTTTAAACCCACTATTATTTTATAAATGTAACAACATTAATTCATAAGTACTTCCAGTGGGCAGTATGTCTCGTCAGCGTACAACAAAAAAAATCATGGTTAAATGTTTTTGTAGTAACTACATCAGCCACGTTTAACTGCTCGGTGAAGCTTTGTACTTCTTAGCTACAAAAACAACAAAAAATTTACCGTTATTATTACGCAGCGTAGCTTTAAGCGAAGTATCACTAAATTAAATAACAAAGTAATCACTACAGCATTGGCCGCTCACAGCGAGAGATCAAATTATCGTAGCATCCGTAGCACAAGGCGTAGCGCCGCTACAAGTCATCGAATCCTAGTCGTTCGTAGCAGGTGTGAATGTTTGTGCGTTGTTACTGTTTGCCGCATATTATTTCGGTACGGGAATTTTACCAATAACTCTAAGGTACACCATTTTTTATTTATGTTGCCTGGAAGAAAATCGACCCAGCCAATATGTAATACTCAATGTGGCCACGTCTCCTGCAACATATGTAACCCTGTATGGTAAAAGGTGATAGAAACCCAAATATTATGTCAAATACACACATGACAACGCGCAGCATGTCCTTACGTAGGTCTTTGTTTAGCTTGAAGGGTGATGCACTCAAGAATACGGTCAAACAAGACGTTGAACCCAAACTCGTCTGTCGTTGGGAACCAAATCAGTTAGAGCGAGAACTCGCCCTTAGGCTACTGATCAAATTGAAACCTTACAGCTGTTGCTCCTAGAATCTCTTTTGGCACGAAATTCAATACGCAGACACTATTCCTGATCCAATTGCGAATGAATGAATGAATAAAATGTTATTTACTGCAGATAAACAATTACAATGATAAGACACAACAGTAATGTAAGTATCACAGAGTAAGCTACTGTACAATTGGCGGCGTTATTACTAAGTAGCAATTTTTTCGAGGCAATCTTTCCATCTGTTCGGAATACCATCCTCTTCGGAAGAGCCAGTCAAAATCAAGTCAAATAATTCTTATTTTAAACAGACTACTTTATATTGTGAAGACAACAGTCTTCTATCCCACACAATCTCGACAAAAATAAAAACAACCAAGGTTTTAAACCAACCAAAATTTTTTTTAAAAAGGAATCATGATAATCGGTGCACAAATACCGGAGTTATCGAGTAACATACATACAAAAAAACATAAAGTCGAATTCAGAACCTCATCCTTTTTTTGAAGTCGGTTAAAAAGTTGCCAATTATCCTTTTCCCACGCGTTAATAAAATATGTCAATTTACATTCGTTCGGCTTTATCTAAACGAACAAAATGTTTAAAAATTTTGAACCACCCACGTTAGTTGAATTTATTAGAATCGATGCACGCAGGGCGCTCGAGCAGAAAAATTATCTTTTTCAACATTTTATGATGTATACAGAAGGATTCTTGATTTTCTTTTATATTTTTTTCTGGGACGTGTTGCCGTTGCTAGCTTTGCTATTATAGACATTTATAAAATTAAAATACAAGAACTATAACCATTTATTTCGGAACCACGTCAATTTAAAGTACAGAGTTAAATAAATGCCCTTGAAAAACAAAAAAACGGTGATGATGCCATGGATGGCTCGTCCGGGATTTGAACCCGGGACCACTCGCACTGTGTGCGAGTATCATTACCACTAGACCAACGAGCCTGTTACACTAGTTGGTGAAAGTAAGCTTTGGTAGACATTGATTTTTCCATTCGCCCTGCCAATTATAAGGAGTTAACATTCCTTTTCATACTAGATTTAAATTAAGAGCGTTTCTTGTTTTTCAAACATTTCTTAAGTTTATTATTTTTAGTAATACTTACTGCTAAAGTACAATTTCAAGTGTAAAAAATGTTGAAAAAGAAAATTGTTTCTGACAGTACATTACGTTCAATTAATTATCACAATAAATTCTTTTTAACAAAATCTAATGAATATATATATATATATATATATATAAGTGTATACACTTTCATCCTCTAACATACACAAGGATTCATGATTTTCTTTCATAGTTTTTAGGTACTATATTATTATAGCAGTAGCAGTAGAGCACCTCGTGAAAGAGTTCTTCAAGGGAGGTACTGCCACCTTACCTATTTCTGCCGCCAAGCAGTAATGTCAGCATTACTGTGTTCCGATTTTGAAGGGTAAGGGTGCTGGTAAAATTACAGGCACATAGGACTTGTCTCAGATTGACGGGCGTAGTGGCATTGCCCCTCAGATCTTTGCGATTTAAAGCTTTGAGTGGCACTGCAACGTAGTGAACTGGCGTGTAGCTTACCATCAGTCACTAGATATATTAAAAAAATAATTATAAAATAAAACTACAGCAATAACAACTATTTATTTCAGAACCAAGTAAAGTTAAAGTATAAAGTTAAATAAATACCGAAGGAAATAAGTAAAAAGGAAAATGTTTGATGTGGAAGTAGAAGAAAGAAAATATTGATGGCAATGAATCCATTTAGCTCGTCCAGGATTTAAGCCCGGGTCTCTCGTGCAGTAGGCGAGCGTCATAGCCCTTAGACCAACAAACCTGTTACGCTTACTGGCGAAAGTAAGCTTTGCTGTGGTTCATTTCACATAATAATCATGGCCACGGTAACGTTTGAGATTTGAAGTTTCTAGGGATACTGAGGGAGACTGACGTAAAATCGAATGATAAAAAATCGATTTAAATAACTTGACGAGATAATTTGTAACGAAGAGAGAATCGATTTAGGGACAATGATATAAGAACAAATAATAAACAATAAGAATGATTCGATTATTATTATTTTAAGTTACTAAAAAAACTACACAACAAATTAAAAATTAACAATAACCAATCAAAAAGTAAATAACAAAGCATAAAATCAACAGCATCGGAAAGAAATTTGAATGATTACTCCAAAACCGTTATACAAAACTCAAAACAAAAGAAATCGACCCAGTTACACGGTGTATGCACTCGTATTGAAGCAAGATACACAATAGTGGTGTCAATATCTATGGAAAAATATTCCGTTTTAGGCATTAAGTACTCAGGGCAGTTTATTGATATCTTTATCATTTCTGTTTCTATCTACTTAATATACTGTAATTTTTACTTAAAATATTACAATTCCAATAAATATTGTTTGTTAGAATATTGGTTAGTTCAATTTACTATTCTCTTTGTGAGTTATTAGAAAGATTAAAAAAAATAGTATGCATACAAGCCATGATTTGACTGGTGCAAAATCGACATGGTGAAAATTTGTTTCTTGTTTTGTAGCGTCTTTGTTAGTTATATTCTATACTTCAATACAATATTTAGTTTAAAATCGAAGCTATTTATGAAATGATAATACCGATATTTTTAAAATCGACAGTAGAACACACTGTAATTTACAATACTTTAACAAGGTTATGGCAGAATAACAGAGGACGTGGTTTCGCCGCGACCGCTGAGTCATAAACCGATTGTGTTTGAGTTTATTATTATATTTAACGCTCTTAATTTAAATCTGGGATATAAAGGATGGACGAAGATAGGAAAATAACTCATTTCTTATTCATTAACTCTACGGAAACATTGTATTGAAATATAGTAAATAATTAACAAAGAAGAGGACTACATGTTTCATTGAAATCATTTTAAAATATAACACGGCACATCCATTTTATGCCCGGGCAAATTAACTGTTCGTAACTGTACGTATACTGTACGCGTCTGTAGTCTGCAGGCGTCTCTGGACGTCTGCTCCAGAGCAAAACCTAGTACAAGACAACTTTTTTTCAATAAATTTCACTCCCGTAGTATGTACCTATATACGGTGACAGTGGCTCCAAAATTCTATTATTTACCATAAATTTCGAAACCTAAAAACCTCAAATATCTTGTAAGTCACTTTAACCAAAATAAACCATTTTTTTACTCTTTATTCATTTAGGGACTTTGATCGTTACTGAACATGGCAGCCTTGTTAGGAAAACCATACCTCAAGAAAACACTTAATAAAATCCAGACAGATAAATACTACCTAACCAAAATACTACCTAACCAAACATGTATACAAAATCTTAGGAATTATTTGAGATTTGCTAGATTTTGAAGTAGCTAAATTGCTTGACTATGTAATGTACTTATTTGAATTCATGTTGAGTGGATTATAAACCATACTGTTACTGAAAATCTAATTCGTTTTATTAATTTGATTAGTCAAGAAAAATAAAATTTTATTCCAAATTTTCTTATGCAATAACTAAACCAAGTACCTAGTAAATGTGCATATTATGTTCTGATTCTGGCTGCTACAATAACTATACTTATGTAGACAAATATTAAAAGTTAGTAAGGGGTTTATACATAAGCTGTGATAATGTTCATGACATCAGCATATTTGTCGATTGGTATCACAAACTACATAAATACTAGCTTGGCACCCAACCTATTACTACAACTTGTTTTACATTAATAGGAAAATTATTCAAGAGCGATCATGATTTGTGGTTTTGGGCTCTCCTGTAAAATTTTGTCTAAAGCACTTACTAGGTTTTGTTGTGGAACAGTCGAAATCGTCGATGGTGGGGCGGCGCACAGTGGGCCCAGCGCCCAATTTGATAATTCTTGGACATAGGAATAACTTGTGGAGTATCGAGCAAATTTTTTTTATATGATGGATTACATTATTACATTCCTTACAACTTTTATTCTTGTATAATTTCTTGAAAAGATGATAGTTTCGGAGAAATTTTTTTTTTTTCGTTTGGAGACATACACAATTTAAATTCAAATCAATTCTTTATTGCATTTACCATAATGATATATATTATTTTTTTATCTCAAAATATACGAAAATATAATGTGCGAGGATTACTTACAATATAGTTCCAATCATTTTCTATGAAAAAAAAAATCCATCGGCATGTATTTGCGGCTTTGTAGGTAAAGGTGCGGCAAAATTGCTGACTCTTTTATGTACTTTTTTAACAAAATACATAAGTTTCGACTAAAGAAAAATCAATTTTAGTGTAATTTGAGTGTTATAAAAATAACACGAAAGTCAAGTAGAAACTAGTATATTGTGTTAAAAAATAAATAATAAATCTAAAATTTTGACACCTTTTTACTTGTAAAACCGCAAGTACCTGCAGATGGATTATTTTTTTCTTGATAGAGAATGATTGAACCTATATTATAAATAAACCACATTTTCTTATATTTAAATTACATTTTCCTACATTTGGAGATAAAAAATAAAATGTTTATTTCATAATATAATATTTATATAATTTTTTTTTTCTTTGCAACAATCAGCTTTTCAAGAAATTGCATAAAAATGAAAGTTATCAGGAATGTTATTATTTATCATATGAAAAAAATCAGCTCTGTATTCCTAAAATTTTTTTTATTTTTTTTATTTATTTTTTTATTTATTCATGTTCAGTTGCAGAGATAAAAAATAATATTTTTTTTTGATTGGAGAAATGTACATTTTATTTTTTATTTCTTAATGTAAGAAAACGTAATGTGTGTGGTTTATTTATAATATAGGTCCCATACTCCACAAGTTATTCCTATGTCCAAGAATTACCAATTTGGGCCCGCTGTGCGGCGCCCTGCATGGGCACACAAGTCGATATGAATTTAAAGCAAAGCTTACTTTCACCTATACGTGTAACAGGCTCGTTGGTCTAGGGGTATGATTCTCGCTTAGGGTGCGAGAGGTCCCGGGTTCAAATCCCGGACGAGCCCTAATTCGTCATTGCCAGACTTTTTGTTTTTCGAAAGTATTTATTAAACTAAGAACTTTTTTTATAAATAATAAGAATAAAAAATAAGAAGAAAAAAGTAAAAAGAAATTTTGGCACGCATAAATAATGTCAATAATTAATCCCTATATTGCGTTTTATAAATACGGTTGCATGTAGGTACATATAAAAAAGAGTTAATCGTACACTGTCATCCGTGGTTCTGATGAATTAATTTTTATCTTGAGGATATTGTATGATACAGGCACCTTTAAATATATTGTTGGCATTAGCGATAAGTAAATGATTTCTAAAGGAAAGATGAAAACAATGTTGTACCAAAACTGGCAAATCGGAATTTTAATAGTTGTCAAGGTGATTAACGTTTTTATTTTCGTTTGGATTTTTTTAAAGCTACACTTGGTAGGTCAGTGTACACCGCTATGTTAGTAACTTTTTCTTCCCATGTCATGCAGCATGTTGGACGTAAAATACGAGAGGCGTTTAATGACATGTATTCTCGGTATCGAGGCGGTTTAGTAATAATGAAGGTAGTTCAATTAATTATCTCATTAGCTGAAGACACTCTATTAGGATATAAATGCAATCTTACATTCAATTATCATGATTGGCATTCTACATGTCCTAGGTGAAAGACCGATAGAATGACTGACGCGACAATGTTCAGAAAAATCGAGCTTTGCGCTGTGATAAAATCCCTTACAAAACAAGTAAAAATTAAAAACTTCATCCTGGAAGAGATGGTGACTGCTTTAGAGAAGGGTTTGCTCCTTCATCGTGCATTATTCAATAGTGGTCAAGTGAGTGTAAACGGGGTAAACAATCGATTCAATATGATCCGGCATGCTGGTTAGTGCCTCTACTGAAGAAAACGTGAAAGTTGTTGAGAATCTTGTACTTGAAGAAGCCCGTATAAAAGTCAAAATATCAGCAGTATTGATTAGGTTATTGTGAGTAACATTTACACTCCTTTGTGACCATTTAGACACGTCAAAGGTCAGCGCAAGATGACTCCACGAATGTTCACCGCGCTTCACCGGATTGTTACCGACAAGGTGCATTCTGTGTGTGCGTTGTTGTTGCTATTATGTTTTTACATCTGTATACCTATTAAAAATAAATAAATGAATAGCGGGACTAATATAATATTTTAGATTGTCAACCCCGTCTATTGCGCCCGAAGCGTTCTCGAAAGCGTCCTATCCGATACCGCGACGACCTCTCATCCTCGAGTGACTAGATTAGTGGTTTCGAATGTAGATGGCGCTTCTCGCCCTGTTATGCCAAAATATCACTTTTTCACACTGACTTACAAATAAATGGATGACGGGTCTAATACAAAAACCACGAAAAAAATGTCCCAAGTCAACCTATTCGAAATTTAAATTGTTATGTCATCGCAGTATCGCGCTGTCCGTAGAACAAATGAAGACTAAAGCGGAGTGTTGCGCTCTGTATACGATTTTAGCGCCTTACAAGTGCGGACACTTTTTAGCGCGGACCCGACGTCCATATAATTGTAAGTCAA
>NW_020656077.1:3551231-3552872 GCF_003589595.1 Hyposmocoma kahamanoa
GACACTTTTTAGCGCGGACCCGACGTCCATATAATTGTAAGTCAATGAATATACCTTACGATTTTGACATTATAATTGCAATTTCAATGATAATGATCGTAGCTGCAAGATACTTCGCTATGCTCAGGATTCTATTTTTGATCTCAGTCTCCTTCGCTTGCTCAGGTTTCAATACAAGCACTCGCGTCAAACAGCAACTTTGCAGCCTTGCGTAACAAATAATTCTATTGTTACTAGTTTTATATGAATATCATCACCTGAAATTTTACAAATGATTTTCATTCGGCCCCGTAGTACCGCGGTTATGTTCTGGGAAGCACTGTTTACGATATCAAGTAGTATGTATATCTTTTAAGTAACATAGTATCTTAAATTCCTGTTCCGTACACCGTGATATAGTACAACGTATTAAAAAAAAGAAACAAAGCTGAAGCTGGCCGATGCATGCCTATCTACAATTTCAATTTCGTTTGCTGTAGGTATAGTTCAGATGCATTGTGAAAATCTTTGAATGATGTATCGCAAGTTATCTTCTTGAAAGGAAAGCAAGAATTCATGATTTTCTTTCACAGTTTTTCCTGACACTTTGTTATGTTATTATAAAATAAAAATGCAATAATAATAATAAAGTGAAGTAAAAATATAAAGTTAAATAAATTCCTTAAGAAATAAGCAAAAACGAAAATGTACGATACTGAAAACAGGGCTCGTCCGGGATTCCAACCCGGGTCTCTCGCACAGTAGACTAGCGTCAAGACTAACAAGCCTGTTATATCGAATGGTGAAAGGAAGCTTTGGTAGACATTTATTTTATCGTACGCTTTCAATTGTACTTTACTTTTTAATTGTACTTTCAATTGTACTGTTACTAAAAATAATCAACGTAATGTTTGTAGAAAAACAAACGCAAACCTCGGCAGGCTGACGTAGATGTGTTGGCCATAAATCAGTGGTCAGACACCACAAGATGATTTTCCTGCGATCCGCGAGGCAGCGCAGCAAGGGAAGGCTGCAATACTAAGGGTAACGTAGTCCGTAGCTTCAACCATTACTATTTATGACATTCATTAATTACATCGATCGTTGAATCACCATAGAACACAATTGTCTTTTGAACCTCAAAATTATAACATGTAAAGGATCGGAATAAAATATTGTAATTAAAACTAAATACATCGCTTCATTGACGAGTGTCACTCTGTCCTGAAGATTGCAAGGCATGTTTACACTTTAAATTGTACTTTATCAATATGTTGTTAAAGATTGATTAAATCAACCTTTGCTTCTATTTATGTTTTCTACGCCATATGATGGCGGCGAGTGATGAACCCGTGCAGTAAACAGTGGTGGTACCTCAAGATGACTTTCCTACGATCCGCGACGGCACCGAGCGAGTGGCGTATCGTTAAAAAACTTGTACTTTAGCAGTATTTATGCACTGTTTGTTATTAAAAATAATCAACATATACAATGTTTGTAAAGAAACAAACGCTCTTAATTAAATTTTTATTGAATTGATATTCAATTATTTTTGTGAAATTACTCCACTAGTTTGTTATAATTATTAATACAAAGATCGAACACTCAGAAAAAGCACTCAGAAAAAATTCCTTCGATCCGGTCGGATTCGAACCGACGTCT